>NW_028243999.1:0-110000 GCF_964263255.1 Lissotriton vulgaris
CGTTCGGCATGTCCGGAGTCATCGTTTTTCATCCGAAAATTGATTTTTTGGACTGTACCAAAAATGATTCAAAATGTCAATTGGATCGTGCCTCATGTTGAATAACCACTTTTTAAACCCTCACAGTGACCAAAATTGCCATTTTTACAGAGTTTTGATTACTCAAAAGCTTCAATTTCGACCCCTTTGAGGCACAGAAATGACTTTAAACACACTTATTTTAGTTGACAAAGTCATAATTCACATCCAACAGTCATTTACAGTCAAATGATTAAATGTTAAAATTTCATCATTATAGACCATTTTGGTAACGTTTGACAGGTCCAGAGTCATCGTTTTTCATCCGAAAATTGATTTTTTGGATTGTACCAAAAATGATTCAAAATGTCAATTGGATCGTGCCTCATGTTGAATAACCACTTTTTAAACCCTCACAGTGACCAAAATTGCCAATTTTAAAGAGTTTTGCTTACTCAAAAGCTTCAATTTTGACCCATTTCAGGCACGGAAATGACTTTAAACACACTTATTTTAGTTGACAAAGTCATAATTCACATCCAACAGTCATTTACAGTCAAAAGATTAAATGTTAAAATTTCGTCCATATTGACCATTTTGGGATCATTCGACATGTCAGGAGTCATCGTTTTTCATCTGAAAATTGATTTTTTGGACTGTACCAAAAATGATTCAAAATGTCAATTGGATCGTGCCTCATGTTGAATAACCACTTTTTAAACCCTCACAGTGACCAAAATTGCCATTTTTACAGAGTTTTGATTACTCAAAAGCTTCAATTTTGACCCCTTTGAGGCACAGAAATGACTTTAAACACACTTATTTTAGTTGACAAAGTCATAATTCACATCCAACAGTCATTTACAGTCAAAAGATTAAATGTTAAAATTTCATCATTATAGACCATTTTGGGAACGTTCGACAGGTCCGGAGTCATCGTTTTTCATCCGAAAATTGATTTTTTGTACAGTACCAAAAATCATTCAAAATGTCAATTGGATCGTGCCTCATGTTGAATAACCACTTTTTAAACCCTCACAGTGACCAAAATTGCCAATTTTAAAGAGTTTTGCTTACTCAAAAGCTTCAATTTTGACCCATTTCTGGCACGGAAATGACTTTAAACACACTTATTTTAGTTGACAAAGTCATAATTCACATCCAACAGTCATTTACAGTCAAAAGATTAAATGTTAAAATTTCGTCCATATTGACCATTTTGGGATCATTCGACATGTCAGGAGTCATCGTTTTTCATCCGAAAATTGATTTTTTGGACTGTACCAAAAGTGATTCAAAATGTCAATTGGATCGTGCCTCATGTTGAATAACCACTTTTTAAACCCTCACAGTGACCAAAATTGCCATTTTTACAGAGTTTTGATTACTCAAAAGCTTCAATTTTGACCCCTTTGAGGCACAGAAATGACTTTAAACACACTTATTTTAGTTGACAAAGTCATAATTCACATCCAACAGTCATTTACAGTCAAAAGATTAAATGTTAAAATTTCATCCATATTGACCATTTTGGGATCGTTCGACATGTCCGGAGTCATCGTTTTTCATCCGAAAATAGATTTTTTGGACTGTACCAAAAATGATTCAAAATGGCAATTGGATCGTGCCTCATGTTGAATAACCACTTTTTAAACCCTCACAGTGACCAAAATTGCCATTTTTACAGAGTTTTGATTACTCAAAAGCTTCAATTTTGACCCCTTTGAGGCACAGAAATGACTTTAAACACACTTATTTTAGTTGACAAAGTCATAATTCACATCCAACAGTCATTTACAGTCAAAAGATTAAATGTTAAAATTTCATCCATATTGACCATTTTGGGATCGTTTGGCATGTCCGGAGTCAGCGTTTTTCATCCGAAAATTGATTTTTTGGACTGTACCAAAAATGATTCAAAATGTCAATTGGATCGTGCCTCATGTTGAATAACCACTTTTTAAACCCTCACAGTGACCAAAATTGCCATTTTTACAGAGGTTTGATTACTCAAAAGCTTCAATTTCGACCCCTTTGAGGCACAGAAATGACTTTAAACACACTTATTTTAGTTGACAAAGTCATAATTCACATCCAACAGTCATTTACAGTCAAAAGATTAAATGTTAAAATTTCATCATTATAGACCATTTTGGGAACGTTCAACAGGTCCGGAGTCATCGTTTTTCATCCGAAAATTGATTTTTTGGATTGTACCAAAAATGATTCAAAATGTCAATTGGATCGTGCCTCATGTTGAATAACCACTTTTTAAACCCTCATTGTGACCAAAATTGCCATTTTAAAAAGTTTTGAATACTCAAAAGCTGCAATTTTGACCCCTTTGAGGCACAGAAATGACTTTAAACACACGTATTTTAGTTGACAAAGTCATAATTCACATCCAACAGTCATTTACAGTCAAAAGATTAAATGTTAAAATTTCATCCATATTGACCATTTTGGGATCGTTCGACATGTCCGGAGTCATCGTTTTTCATCCGAAAATTGATTTTTTGGACAGTACCAAAAATCATTCAAAATGTCAATTGGATCGTGCCTCATGTTGAATAACCACTTTTTAAACCCTCACAGTGACCAAAATTGCCAATTTTAAAGAGTTTTGCTTACTCAAAAGCTTCAATTTTGACCCCTTTGAGGCACAGAAATGACTTTAAACACACTTATTTTAGTTGACAAAGTCATAATTCACATCCAACAGTCATTTACAGTCAAAAGATTAAATGTTAAAATTTCATCATTATAGACCATTTTGGGAACGTTCGACAGGTCCAGAGTCATCGTTTTTCATCCGAAAATTGATTTTTTGGATTGTACCAAAAATGATTCAAAATGTCAATTGGATCGTGCCTCATGTTGAATAACCACTTTTTAAACCCTCACAGTGACCAAAATTGCCATTTTAAAGAGTTTTGAATACTCAAAAGCTGCAATTTTGACCCCTTTGAGGCACAGAAATGACTTTAACACACGTATTTTAGTTGACAAAGTCATAATTCACATCCAACAGTCATTTACAGTCAAAAGATTAAATGTTAAAATTTCATCCATATTGACCATTTTGGGATCGTTCGACATGTCCGGAGTCATCGTTTTTCATCCGAAAATTGATTTTTTGGACTGTACCAAAATCATTCAAATGTCAATTGGATCGTGCCTCATGTTGAATAACCACTTTTTAAACCCTCACAGTGACCAAAATTGCCAATTTTAAAGAGTTTTGCTTACTCAAAAGCTTCAATTTCGACCCCTTTGAGGCACAGAAATGACTTTAAACACACTTATTTTAGTTGACAAAGTCATAATTCACATCCAACAGTCATTTACAGTCAAAAGATTAAATGTTAAAATTTCATCATTATAGACCATTTTCGGAACGTTCGACAGGTCCGGAGTCATCGTTTTTCATCCGAAAATTGATTTTTTGGACTGTACCAAAAATGATTCAAAATGGCAATTGGATCGTGCCTCATGTTGAATAACCACTTTTTAAACCCTCACAGTGACCAAAATTGCCATTTTTACAGAGTTTTGACTACTCAAAAGCTTCAATTTTGACCCCTTTGAGGCACAGAAATGACTTTAAACACACTTATTTTAGTTGACAAAGTCATAATTCACATCCAACAGTCATTTACAGTCAAAAGATTAAATGTTAAAATTTCATCCATATTGACCATTTTGGGATCGTTTGGCATGTCCGGAGTCATCGTTTTTCATCCGAAAATTGATTTTTTGGACTGTACCAAAAATGATTCAAAATGTCAATTGGATCGTGCCTCATGTTGAATAACCACTTTTTAAACCCTCACAGTGACCAAAATTGCAATTTTTACAGAGTTTTGATTACTCAAAAGCTTCAATTTTGACCCCTTTGAGGCACAGAAATTACTTTAAACACACTTATTTTAGTTGGCAAAGTCATAATTCACATCCAACAGTCATTTACAGTCAAAAGATTAAATGTTAAAATTTCATCCATATTGACCATTTTGGGATCGTTCGGCATGTCCGGAGTCATCGTTTTTCATCCGAAAATTGATTTTTTGGACTGTACCAAAAATGATTCAAAATGTCAATTGGATCGTGCCTCATGTTGAATAACCACTTTTTAAACCCTCACAGTGGCCAAATTTGCCATTTTAAAGAGTTTTGAATACTCAAAAGCTGCAATTTTGACCCCTTTGAGGCACAGAAATGACTTTAAACACACTTATTTTAGTTGACAAAGTCATAATTCACATCCAACAGTCATTTACAGTCAAAAGATTAAATGTTAAAATTTCATCATTATAGACCATTTTCGGAACGTTCGACAGGTCCGGAGTCATCGTTTTTCATCCGAAAATTGATTTTTTGGACTGTACCAAAAATGATTCAAAATGGCAATTGGATCGTGCCTCATGTTGAATAACCACTTTTTAAACCCTCACAGTGACCAAAATTGCCATTTTTACAGAGTTTTGACTACTCAAAAGCTTCAATTTTGACCCCTTTGAGGCACAGAAATGACTTTAAACACACTTATTTTAGTTGACAAAGTCATAATTCACATCCAACAGTCATTTACAGTCAAAAGATTAAATGTTAAAATTTCATCCATATTGACCATTTTGGGATCGTTTGGCATGTCCGGAGTCATCGTTTTTCATCCGAAAATTGATTTTTTGGACTGTACCAAAAATGATTCAAAATGTCAATTGGATCGTGCCTCATGTTGAATAACCACTTTTTAAACCCTCACAGTGACCAAAATTGCCATTTTTACAGAGTTTTGATTACTCAAAAGCTTCAATTTTGACCCCTTTGAGGCACAGAAATGACTTTAAACACACTTATTTTAGTTGACAAAGTCATAATTCACATCCAACAGTCATTTACAGTCAAAAGATTAAATGTTAAAATTTCATCCATATTGACCATTTTGGGATCGTTCGACATGTCCGGAGTCATCGTTTTTCATCCGAAAATTGATTTTTTGGACTGTACCAAAAATGATTCAAAATGTCAATTGGATCGTGCCTCATGTTGAATAACCACTTTTTAAACCCTCACAGTGACCAAAATTGCCAATTTTAAAGAGTTTTGCTTACTCAAAAGCTTCAATTTTGACCCATTTCAGGCACGGAAATGACTTTAAACACACTTATTTTAGTTGACAAAGTCATAATTCACATCCAACAGTCATTTACAGTCAAAAGATTAAATGTTAAAATTTCATCCATATTGACCATTTTGGGATCGTTTGGCATGTCCGGAGTCAGCGTTTTTCATCCGAAAATTGATTTTTTGGACTGTACCAAAAATGATTCAAAATGGCAATTGGATCGTGCCTCATGTTGAATAACCACTTTTTAAACCCTCACAGTGACCAAAATTGCCATTTTTACAGAGTTTTGATTACTCAAAAGCTGCAATTTTGACCCCTTTGAGGCACAGAAATGACTTTAAACACACTTATTTTAGTTGACAAAGTCATAATTCACATCCAACAGTCATTTACAGTCAAAAGATTAAATGTTTAAATTTCATCATTATAGACCATTTTGGGAACATTCGACAGGTCCAGAGTCATCGTTTTTCATCCGAAAATTGATTTTTTGGACTGTACCAAAAATGATTCAAAATGGCAATTGGATCGTGCCTCATGTTGAATAACCACTTTTTAAACCCTCACAGTGACCAAAATTGCCATTTTTACAGAGTTTTGATTACTCAAAAGCTTCAATTTTGACCCCTTTGAGGCACAGAAATGACTTTAAACACACTTATTTTAGTTGACAAAGTCATAATTCACACCCAACAGTCATTTACAGTCAAAAGATTAAATGTTAAAATTTCATCCATATTGACCATTTTGGGATCGTTTGGCATGTCCGGAGTCATCGTTTTTCATCCGAAAATTGATTTTTTGCATTGTACCAAAAATGATTCAAAATGTCAATTGGATCGTGCCTCATGTTGAATAACCACTTTTTAAACCCTCACAGTGACCAAAATTGCCATTTTTACAGAGTTTTGATTACTCAAAAGCTTCAATTTTGACCCCTTTGAGGCACAGAAATGACTTTAAACACACTTATTTTAGTTGACAAAGTCATAATTCACATCCAACAGTCCTTTACAGTCAAAAGATTAAATGTTAAAATTTCATCATTATAGACCATTTTGGGAACGTTCGACAGGTCCGGAGTCATCGTTTTTCATCCGAAAATGGATTATTTGGATTGTACCAAAAATGATTCAAAATGTCAATTGGATCGTGCCTCATGTTGAATAACCACTTTTTAAACACTCACAGTGACCAAAATTGCCATTTTTACAGAGTTTTGATTACTCAAAAGCTTCAATTTTGACCCCTTTGAGGCACAGAAATGACTTTAAACACACTTATTTTAGTTGACAAAGTCATAATTCACATCCAACAGTCATTTACAGTCAAAAGATTAAATGTTAAAATTTCATCCATATTGACCATTTTGTGATCGTTCGGCAGGTCCGGAGTCATCGTTTTTCATCCGAAAATTGATTTTTTGGACTGTACCAAAAATGATTCAAAATGTCAATTGGATCGTGCCTCATGTTGAATAACCACTTTTTAAACCCTCACAGTGACCAAAATTGCCATTTTAAAGAGTTTTGAATACTCAAAAGCTGCAATTTTGACCCCTTTGAGGCACAGAAATGACTTTAAACACACTTATTTTAGTTGACAAAGTCATAATTCACATCCAACAGTCATTTACAGTCAAAAGATTAAATGTTAAAATTTCATCATTATAGACCATTTTGGGAACGTTTGACAGGTCCAGAGTCATCGTTTTTCATCCGAAAATTGATTTTTTGGATTGTACCAAAAATGATTCAAAATGTCAATTGGATCGTGCCTCATGTTGAATAACCACTTTTTAAACCCTCACAGTGACCAAAATTGCCAATTTTAAAGAGTTTTGCTTACTCAAAAGCTTCAATTTCGACCCCTTTGAGGCACAGAAATGACTTTAAACACACTTATTTTAGTTGACAAAGTCATAATTCACATCCAACAGTCATTTACAGTCAAAAGATTAAATGTTAAAATTTCATCATTATAGACCATTTTGGGAACGTTGGACAGGTCCGGAGTCATCGTTTTTCATCTGAAAATTGATTTTTTGGATTGTACCAAAAATGATTCAAAATGTCAATTGGATCGTGCCTCATGTTGAATAACCACTTTTTAAACCCTCACAGTGACCAAAATTGCCATTTTAAAGAGTTTTGAATACTCAAAAGCTGCAATTTTGACCCCTTTGAGGCACAGAAATGACTTTAAACACACGTATTTTAGTTGACAAAGTCATAATTCACATCCAACAGTCATTTACAGTCAAAAGATTAAATGTTAAAATTTCATCCATATTGACCATTTTGGGATCGTTCGACATGTCCGGAGTCATCGTTTTTCATCCAAAATTGATTTTTTGGACAGTACCAAAAATCATTCAAAATGTCAATTGGATCGTGCCTCATGTTGAATAACCACTTTTTAAACCCTCACAGTGACCAAAATTGCCAATTTTAAAGAGTTTTGCTTACTCAAAAGCTTCAATTTTGACCCATTTCAGGCACGGAAATGACTTTAAACACACTTATTTTAGTTGACAAAGTCATAATTCACATCCAACAGTCATTTACAGTCAAAAGATTAAATGTTAAAATTTCGTCCATATTGACCATTTTGGGATCATTCGACATGTCAGGAGTCATCGTTTTTCATCTGAAAATTGATTTTTTGGACTGTACCAAAAATGATTCAAAATGTCAATTGGATCGTGCCTCATGTTGAATAACCACTTTTTAAACCCTCACAGTGACCAAAATTGCCATTTTTACAGAGTTTTGATTACTCAAAAGCTTCAATTTTGACCCCTTTGAGGCACAGAAATGACTTTAAACACACTTATTTTAGTTGACAAAGTCATAATTCACATCCAACAGTCATTTACAGTCAAAAGATTAAATGTTAAAATTTCATCATTATAGACCATTTTGGGAACGTTCGACAGGTCCGGAGTCATCGTTTTTCATCCGAAAATTGATTTTTTGGATTGTACCAAAAATCATTCAAAATGTCAATTGGATCGTGCCTCATGTTGAATAACCACTTTTTAAACCCTCACAGTGACCAAAATTGCCAATTTTAAAGAGTTTTGCTTACTCAAAAGCTTCAATTTTGACCCATTTCTGGCACGGAAATGACTTTAAACACACTTATTTTAGTTGACAAAGTCATAATTCACATCCAACAGTCATTTACAGTCAAAAGATTAAATGTTAAAATTTCGTCCATATTGACCATTTTGGGATCATTCGACATGTCAGGAGTCATCGTTTTTCATCCGAAAATTGATTTTTTGGACTGTACCAAAAATGATTCAAAATGTCAATTGGATCGTGCCTCATGTTGAATAACCACTTTTTAAACCCTCACAGTGACCAAAATTGCCATTTTTACAGAGTTTTGATTACTCAAAAGCTTCAATTTTGACCCCTTTGAGGCACAGAAATGACTTTCAACACACTTATTTTAGTTGACAAAGTCATAATTCACATCCAACAGTCATTTCAGTCAAAAGATTAAATGTTAAAATTTCATCCATATTGACCATTTTGGGATCGTTTGGCATGTCCGGAGTCAGCGTTTTTCATCCGAAAATTGATTTTTTGGACTGTACCAAAAATGATTCAAAATGTCAATTGGATCGTGCCTCATGTTGAATAACCACTTTTTAAACCCTCACAGTGACCAAAATTGCCATTTTTACAGAGTTTTGATTACTCAAAAGCTTCAATTTCGACCCCTTTGAGGCACAGAAATGACTTTAAACACACTTATTTTAGTTGACAAAGTCATAATTCACATCCAACAGTCATTTACAGTCAAAAGATTAAATGTTAAAATGTCATCATTATAGACCATTTTGGGAACGTTCGACAGGTCCGGAGTCATCGTTTTTCATCCGAAAATTGATTTTTTGGATTGTACCAAAAATGATTCAAAATGTCAATTGGATCGTGCCTCATGTTGAATAACCACTTTTTAAACCCTCATTGTGACCAAAATTGCCATTTTAAAGAGTTTTGAATACTCAAAAGCTGCAATTTTGACCCCTTTGAGGCACAGAAATGACTTTAAACACACGTATTTTAGTTGACAAAGTCATAATTCACATCCAACAGTCATTTACAGTCAAAAGATTAAATGTTAAAATTTCATCCATATTGACCATTTTGGGATCGTTTGGCATGTCCGGAGTCATCGTTTTTCATCCGAAAATTGATTTTTTGGACAGTACCAAAAATCATTCAAAATGTCAATTGGATCGTGCCTCATGTTGAATAACCACTTTTTAAACCCTCACAGTGACCAAAATTGCCAATTTTAAAGAGTTTTGCTTACTCAAAAGCTTCAATTTTGACCCCTTTGAGGCACAGAAATGACTTTAAACACACTTATTTTAGTTGACAAAGTCATAATTCACATCCAACAGTCATTTACAGTCAAAAGATTAAATGTTAAAATTTCATCCATATTGACCATTTTGGGATCGTTCTGCATGTCCGGAGTCATCGTTTTTCATCCGAAAATTGATTTTTTGGACTGTACCAAAAATGATTCAAAATGGCAATTGGATCGTGCCTCATGTTGAATAACCACTTTTTAAACCCTCACAGTGACCAAAATTGCCATTTTTACAGAGTTTTGATTACTCAAAAGCTGCAATTTTGACCCCTTTGAGGCACAGAAATGACTTTAAACACACTTATTTTAGTTGACAAAGTCATAATTCACATCCAACAGTCATTTACAGTCAAAAGATTAAATGTTTAAATTTCATCATTATAGACCATTTTGGGAACGTTCGACAGGTCCAGAGTCATCGTTTTTCATCCGAAAATTGATTTTTTGGATTGTACCAAAAATGATTCAAAATGTCAATTGGATCGTGCCTCATGTTGAATAACCACTTTTTAAACCCTCACAGTGACCAAAATTGCCATTTTTACAGAGTTTTGATTACTCAAAAGCTTCAATTTTGACCCCTTTGAGGCACAGAAATGACTTTAAACACACTTATTTTAGTTGACAAAGTCATAATTCACATCCAACAGTCCTTTACAGTCAAAAGATTAAATGTTAAAATTTCATCATTATAGACCATTTTGGGAACGTTCGACAGGTCCGGAGTCATCGTTTTTCATCCGAAAATGGATTATTTGGATTGTACCAAAAATGATTCAAAATGTCAATTGGATCGTGCCTCATGTTGAATAACCACTTTTTAAACCCTCACAGTGACCAAAATTGCCATTTTTACAGAGTTTTGATTACTCAAAAGCTTCAATTTTGACCCCTTTGAGGCACAGAAATGACTTTAAACACACTTATTTTAGTTGACAAAGTCATAATTCACATCCAACAGTCATTTACAGTCAAAAGATTAAATGTTAAAATTTCATCCATATTGACCATTTTGTGATCGTTCGGCATGTCCGGAGTCATCGTTTTTCATCCGAAAATTGATTTTTTGGACTGTACCAAAAATGATTCAAAATGTCAATTGGATCGTGCCTCATGTTGAATAACCACTTTTTAAACCCTCACAGTGACCAAAATTGCCATTTTTACAGAGTTTTGATTACTCAAAAGCTTCAATTTCGACCCCTTTGAGGCACAGAAATGACTTTAAACACACTTATTTTAGTTGACAAAGTCATAATTCACATCCAACAGTCATTTACAGTCAAAAGATTAAATGTTAAAATTTCATCATTATAGACCATTTTGGTAACGTTTGACAGGTCCAGAGTCATCGTTTTTCATCCGAAAATTGATTTTTTGGATTGTACCAAAAATGATTCAAAATGTCAATTGGATCGTGCCTCATGTTGAATAACCACTTTTTAAACCCTCACAGTGACCAAAATTGCCATTTTAAAGAGTTTTGAATACTCAAAAGCTGCAATTTTGACCCCTTTGAGGCACAGAAATGACTTTAAACACACGTATTTTAGTTGACAAAGTCATAATTCACATCCAACAGTCATTTACAGTCAAAAGATTAAATGTTAAAATTTCATCCATATTGACCATTTTTGGATCGTTCGACATGTCCGGATTCATCGTTTTTCATCCGAAAATTGATTTTTTGGACAGTACCAAAAATCATTCAAAATGTCAATTGGATCGTGCCTCATGTTGAATAACCACTTTTTAAACCCTCACAGTGACCAAAATTGCCAATTTTAAAGAGTTTTGCTTACTCAAAAGCTTCAATTTCGACCCCTTTGAGGCACAGAAATGACTTTAAACACACTTATTTTAGTTGACAAAGTCATAATTCACATCCAACAGTCATTTACAGTCAAAAGATTAAATGTTAAAATTTCATCATTATAGACCATTTTGGGAATGTTCGACAGGTCCGGAGTCATCGTTTTTCATCCGAAAATTGATTTTTTGGATTGTACCAAAAATGATTCAAAATGTCAATTGGATCGTGCCTCATGTTGAATAACCACTTTTTAAACCCTCACAGTGACCAAAATTGCCATTTTAAAGAGTTTTGAATACTCAAAAGCTGCAATTTTGACCCCTTTGAGGCACAGAAATGACTTTAAACACATGTATTTTAGTTGACAAAGTCATAATTCACATCCAACAGTCATTTACAGTCAAAAGATTAAATGTTAAAATTTCATCCATATTGACCATTTTGGGATCGTTCGACATGTCCGGAGTCATCGTTTTTTATCCAAAAATTGATTTTTTGGACAGTACCAAAAATCATTCAAAATGTCAATTGGATCGTGCCTCATGTTGAATAACCACTTTTTAAACCCTCACAGTGACCAAAATTGCCAATTTTAAAGAGTTTTGCTTACTCAAAAGCTTCAATTTTGACCCATTTCAGGCACGGAAATGACTTTAAACACACTTATTTTAGTTGACAAAGTCATAATTCACATCCAACAGTCATTTACAGTCAAAAGATTAAATGTTAAAATTTCGTCCATATTGACCATTTTGGGATCATTCGACATGTCAGGAGTCATCGTTTTTCATCCGAAAATTGATTTTTTGGACTGTACCAAAAATGATTCAAAATGTCAATTGGATCGTGCCTCATGTTGAATAACCACTTTTTAAACCCTCACAGTGACCAAAATTGCCATTTTTACAGAGATTTGATTACTCAAAAGCTTCAATTTTGACCCCTTTGAGGCACAGAAATGACTTTAAACACACTTATTTTAGTTGACAATGTCATAATTCACATCCAACAGTCATTTACAGTCAAAAGATTAAATGTTAAAATTTCATCCATATTGACCATTTTGGGATCGTTCGACATGTCCGGAGTCATCGTTTTTCATCCGAAAATTGATTTTTTGGACTGTACCAAAAATGATTCAAAATGGCAATTGGATCGTGCCTCATGTTGAATAACCACTTTTTAAACCCTCACAGTGACCAAAATTGCCATTTTTACAGAGTTTTGATTACTCAAAAGCTTCAATTTTGACCCCTTTGAGGCACAGAAATGACTTTAAACACACTTATTTTAGTTGACAAAGTCATAATTCACATCCAACAGTCATTTACAGTCAAAAGATTAAATGTTAAAATTTCATCCATATTGACCATTTTGGGATCGTTTGGCATGTCCGGAGTCATCGTTTTTCATCCGAAAATTGATTTTTTGGACTGTACCAAAAATGATTCAAAATGTCAATTGGATCGTGCCTCATGTTGAATAACCACTTTTTAAACCCTCACAGTGACCAAAATTGCCATTTTTACAGAGTTTTGATTACTCAAAAGCTTCAATTTCGACCCCTTTGAGGCACAGAAATGACTTTAAACACACTTATTTTAGTTGACAAAGTCATAATTCACATCCAACAGTCCTTTACAGTCAAAAGATTAAATGTTAAAATTTCATCATTATAGACCATTTTGGGAACGTTCGACAGGTCCGGAGTCATCGTTTTTCATCCGAAAATGGATTATTTGGATTGTACCAAAAATGATTCAAAATGTCAATTGGATCGTGCCTCATGTTGAATAACCACTTTTTAAACCCTCACAGTGACCAAAATTGCCATTTTTACAGAGTTTTGATTACTCAAAAGCTTCAATTTTGACCCCTTTGAGGCACAGAAATGACTTTAAACACACTTATTTTAGTTGACAAAGTCATAATTCACATCCAACAGTCATTTACAGTCAAAAGATTAAATGTTAAAATTTCATCCATATTGACCATTTTGTGATCGTTCGGCATGTCCGGAGTCATCGTTTTTCATCCGAAAATTGATTTTTTGGACTGTACCAAAAATGATTCAAAATGTCAATTGGATCGTGCCTCATGTTGAATAACCACTTTTTAAACCCTCACAGTGACCAAAATTGCCATTTTTACAGAGTTTTGATTACTCAAAAGCTTCAATTTCGACCCCTTTGAGGCACAGAAATGACTTTAAACACACTTATTTTAGTTGACAAAGTCATAATTCACATCCAACAGTCATTTACAGTCAAAAGATTAAATGTTAAAATTTCATCATTATAGACCATTTTGGTAACGTTTGACAGGTCCAGAGTCATCGTTTTTCATCCGAAAATTGATTTTTTGGATTGTACCAAAAATGATTCAAAATGTCAATTGGATCGTGCCTCATGTTGAATAACCACTTTTTAAACCCTCACAGTGACCAAAATTGCCATTTTAAAGAGTTTTGAATACTCAAAAGCTGCAATTTTGACCCCTTTGAGGCACAGAAATGACTTTAAACACACGTATTTTAGTTGACAAAGTCATAATTCACATCCAACAGTCATTTACAGTCAAAAGATTAAATGTTAAAATTTCATCCATATTGACCATTTTTGGATCGTTCGACATGTCCGGAGTCATCGTTTTTCATCCGAAAATTGATTTTTTGGACAGTACCAAAAATCATTCAAAATGTCAATTGGATCGTGCCTCATGTTGAATAACCACTTTTTAAACCCTCACAGTGACCAAAATTGCCAATTTTAAAGAGTTTTGCTTACTCAAAAGCTTCAATTTCGACCCCTTTGAGGCACAGAAATGACTTTAAACACACTTATTTTAGTTGACAAAGTCATAATTCACATCCAACAGTCATTTACAGTCAAAAGATTAAATGTTAAAATTTCATCATTATAGACCATTTTGGGAATGTTCGACAGGTCCGGAGTCATCGTTTTTCATCCGAAAATTGATTTTTTGGATTGTACCAAAAATGATTCAAAATGTCAATTGGATCGTGCCTCATGTTGAATAACCACTTTTTAAACCCTCACAGTGACCAAAATTGCCATTTTAAAGAGTTTTGAATACTCAAAAGGTGCAATTTTGACCCCTTTGAGGCACAGAAATGACTTTAAACACATGTATTTTAGTTGACAAAGTCATAATTCACATCCAACAGTCATTTACAGTCAAAAGATTAAATGTTAAAATTTCATCCATATTGACCATTTTGGGATCGTTCGACATGTCCGGAGTCATCGTTTTTCATCCAAAAATTGATTTTTTGGACAGTACCAAAAATCATTCAAAATGTCAATTGGATCGTGCCTCATGTTGAATAACCACTTTTTAAACCCTCACAGTGACCAAAATTGCCAATTTTAAAGAGTTTTGCTTACTCAAAAGCTTCAATTTTGACCCATTTCAGGCACGGAAATGACTTTAAACACACTTATTTTAGTTGACAAAGTCATAATTCACATCCAACAGTCATTTACAGTCAAAAGATTAAATGTTAAAATTTCGTCCATATTGACCATTTTGGGATCATTCGACATGTCAGGAGTCATCGTTTTTCATCCGAAAATTGATTTTTTGGACTGTACCAAAAATGATTCAAAATGTCAATTGGATCGTGCCTCATGTTGAATAACCACTTTTTAAACGCTCACAGTGACCAAAATTGCCATTTTTACAGAGATTTGATTACTCAAAAGATTCAATTTTGACCCCTTTGAGGCACAGAAATGACTTTAAACACACTTATTTTAGTTGACAAAGTCATAATTCACATCCAACAGTCATTTACAGTCAAAAGATTAAATGTTAAAATTTCATCCATATTGACCATTTTGGGATCGTTCGACATGTCCGGAGTCATCGTTTTTCATCCAAAAATTGATTTTTTGGACTGTACCAAAAATGATTCAAAATGGCAATTGGATCGTGCCTCATGTTGAATAACCACTTTTTAAACCCTCACAGTGACCAAAATTGCCATTTTTACAGAGTTTTGATTACTCAAAAGCTTCAATTTTGACCCCTTTGAGGCACAGAAATGACTTTAAACACACTTATTTTAGTTGACAAAGTCATAATTCACATCCAACAGTCATTTACAGTCAAAAGATTAAATGTTAAAATTTCATCCATATTGACCATTTTGGGATCGTTTGGCATGTCCGGAGTCATCGTTTTTCATCCGAAAATTGATTTTTTGGACTGTACCAAAAATGATTCAAAATGTCAATTGGATCGTGCCTCATGTTGAATAACCACTTTTTAAACCCTCACAGTGACCAAAATTGCCATTTTTACAGAGTTTTGATTACTCAAAAGCTTCAATTTCGACCCCTTTGAGGCACAGAAATGACTTTAAACACACTTATTTTAGTTGACAAAGTCATAATTCACATCCAACAGTCATTTACAGTCAAAAGATTAAATGTTAAAATTTCATCCATATTGACCATTTTGGGATCGTTCGACATGTCCGGAGTCATCGTTTTTCATCCGAAAATTGATTTTTTGGACTGTACCAAAAATGATTCAAAATGGCAATTGGATCGTGCCTCATGTTGAATAACCACTTTTTAAACCCTCACAGTGACCAAAATTGCCATTTTTACAGAGTTTTGATTACTCAAAAGCTTCAATTTCGACCCCTTTGAGGCACAGAAATGACTTTAAACACACTTATTTTAGTTGACAAAGTCATAATTCACATCCAACAGTCATTTACAGTCAAAAGATTAAATGTTAAAATTTCATCATTATAGACCATTTTGGTAACGTTTGACAGGTCCAGAGTCATCGTTTTTCATCCGAAAATTGATTTTTTGGATTGTACCAAAAATGATTCAAAATGTCAATTGGATCGTGCCTCATGTTGAATAACCACTTTTTAAACCCTCACAGTGACCAAAATTGCCATTTTAAAGAGTTTTGAATACTCAAAAGCTGCAATTTTGACCCCTTTGAGGCACAGAAATGACTTTAAACACACGTATTTTAGTTGACAAAGTCATAATTCACATCCAACATTCATTTACAGTCAAAAGATTAAATGTTAAAATTTCATCCATATTGACCATTTTTGGATCGTTCGACATGTCCGGAGTCATCGTTTTTCATCCGAAAATTGATTTTTTGGACAGTACCAAAAATCATTCAAAATGTCAATTGGATCGTGCCTCATGTTGAATAACCACTTTTTAAACCCTCACAGTGACCAAAATTGCCAATTTTAAAGAGTTTTGCTTACTCAAAAGCTTCAATTTCGACCCCTTTGAGGCACAGAAATGACTTTAAACACACTTATTTTAGTTGACAAAGTCATAATTCACATCCAACAGTCATTTACAGTCAAAAGATTAAATGTTAAAATTTCATCATTATAGACCATTTTGGGAATGTTCGACAGGTCCGGAGTCATCGTTTTTCATCCGAAAATTGATTTTTTGGATTGTACCAAAAATGATTCAAAATGTCAATTGGATCGTGCCTCATGTTGAATAACCACTTTTTAAACCCTCACAGTGACCAAAATTGCCATTTTAAAGAGTTTTGAATACTCAAAAGCTGCAATTTTGACCCCTTTGAGGCACAGAAATGACTTTAAACACATGTATTTTAGTTGACAAAGTCATAATTCACATCCAACAGTCATTTACAGTCAAAAGATTAAATGTTAAAATTTCATCCATATTGACCATTTTGGGATCGTTCGACATGTCCGGAGTCATCGTTTTTCATCCAAAAATTGATTTTTTGGACAGTACCAAAAATCATTCAAAATGTCAATTGGATCGTGCCTCATGTTGAATAACCACTTTTTAAACCCTCACAGTGACCAAAATTGCCATTTTTACAGAGATTTGATTACTCAAAAGCTTCAATTTTGACCCCTTTGAGGCACAGAAATGACTTTAAACACACTTATTTTAGTTGACAAAGTCATAATTCACATCCAACAGTCATTTACAGTCAAAAGATTAAATGTTAAAATTTCATCCATATTGACCATTTTGGGATCGTTTGGCATGTCCGGAGTCATCGTTTTTCATCCGAAAATTGATTTTTTGGACTGTACCAAAAATGATTCAAAATGTCAATTGGATCGTGCCTCATGTTGAATAACCACTTTTTAAACCCTCACAGTGACCAAAATTGCCATTTTAAAGAGTTTTGAATACTCAAAAGCTGCAATTTTGACCCCTTTGAGGCACAGAAATGACTTTAAACACATGTATTTTAGTTGACAAAGTCATAATTCACATCCAACAGTCATTTACAGTCAAAAGATTAAATGTTAAAATTTCATCCATATTGACCATTTTGGGATCGTTCGACATGTCCGGAGTCATCGTTTTTCATCCAAAAATTGATTTTTTGGACAGTACCAAAAATCATTCAAAATGTCAATTGGATCGTGCCTCATGTTGAATAACCACTTTTTAAACCCTCACAGTGACCAAAATTGCCATTTTTACAGAGATTTGATTACTCAAAAGCTTCAATTTCGACCCCTTTGAGGCACAGAAATGACTTTAAACACACTTATTTTAGTTGACAAAGTCATAATTCACATCCAACAGTCATTTACAGTCAAAAGATTAAATGTTAAAATTTCATCCATATTGACCATTTTGGGATCGTTCGACATGTCCGGAGTCATCGTTTTTCATCCAAAAATTGATTTTTTGGACAGTACCAAAAATCATTCAAAATGTCAATTGGATCGTGCCTCATGTTGAATAACCACTTTTTAAACCCTCACAGTGACCAAAATTGCAAATTTTAAAGAGTTTTGCTTACTCAAAAGCTTCAATTTTGACCCATTTCAGGCACGGAAATGACTTTAAACACACTTATTTTAGTTGACAAAGTCATAATTCACATCCAACAGTCATTTACAGTCAAAAGATTAAATGTTAAAATTTCGTCCATATTGACCATTTTGGGATCATTCGACATGTCAGGAGTCATCGTTTTTCATCCGAAAATTGATTTTTTGGACTGTACCAAAAATGATTCAAAATGTCAATTGGATTGTGCCTCATGTTGAATAACCACTTTTTAAACCCTCACAGTGACCAAAATTGCCATTTTTACAGAGATTTGATTACTCAAAAGCTTCAATTTTGACCCCTTTGAGGCACAGAAATGACTTTAAACACACTTATTTTAGTTGACAAAGTCATAATTCACATCCAACAGTCATTTACAGTCAAAAGATTAAATGTTAAAATTTCATCCATATTGACCATTTTGGGATCGTTCGACATGTCCGGAGTCATCGTTTTTCATCCGAAAATTGATTTTTTGGACTGTACCAAAAATGATTCAAAATGTCAATTGGATCGTGCCTCATGTTGAATAACCACTTTTTAAACCCGCACAGTGACCAAAATTGCCATTTTTACAGAGTTTTGATTACTCAAAAGCTTCAATTTTGACCGCTTTGAGGCACAGAAATGACTTTAAACACACTTATTTTAGTTGACAAAGTCATAATTCACATCCAACAGTCATTTACAGTCAAAAGATTAAATGTTAAAATTTCATCCATATTGACCATTTTGGGATCGTTCGGCATGTCCGGAGTCATCGTTTTTCATCCGAAAATTAATTTTTGGGACTGTACCAGAAATGATTCAAAATGTCAATTGGATCGTGCCTCATGTTGAATAACCACTTTTTAAACCCTCACAGTGACCAAAATTGCCATTTTTACAGAGTTTTGATTACTCAAAAGCTTCAATTTTGACCCCTTTGAGGCACAGAAATGACTTTAAACACACTTATTTTAGTTGACAAAGTCATAATTCACATCCAACAGTCATTTACAGTCAAAAGATTAAATGTTAAAGTTTCATCCATATTGACCATTTTGGGATCGTTCGACATGTCCGGAGTCATCGTTTTTCATCCGAAAATTGATGTTTTGGACTGTACCAAAAATCATTCAAAATGTCAATTGGATCGTGCCTCATGTTGAATAACCACTTTTTAAACCCTCACAGTGACCAAAATGGCCAATTTTACAGAGTTTTGCTTACTCAAAAGCTTCAATTTTATTTTGACCCATTTCAGGCACAGAAATGACTTTAAACACACTTATTTTAGTTGACAAAGTCATAATTCACATCCAACAGTCATTTACAGTCAAAAGATTAAATGTTAAAATTTCATCCATATTGACCATTTTGGGATCGTTTGACATGTCCGGAGTCATCGTTTTTCATCCGAAAATTGATTTTTTGGACTGTACCAAAAATGATTCAAAATGTCAATTGGATAGTGCCTCATGTTGAATGACCACTTTTTAAACCCTCACAGTGACCAAAATTGCCAATTTTACAGAGTTTTGCTTACTCAAAAGCTTCAATTTTGACCCATTTCAGGCACAGAAATGACTTTAAACACACTTATTTTAGTTGACAAAGTCATAATTCACATCCAACAGTCATTTACAGTCAAAAGATTAAATGTTAAAATTTCGTCCATATTGACCATTTTGGGATCATTCGACATGTCAGGAGTCATCGTTTTTCATCCGAAAATTGATTTTTTGGACTGTACCAAAAATGATTCAAAATGTCAATTGGATCATGCCTCATGTTGAATAACCACTTTTTAAACCTTCACAGTGACCAAAATTGCCATTTTTACAGAGTTTTGATTACTCAAAAGCTTCAATTTTGACCCCTTTGAGGCACAGAAATGACTTTAAACACACTTATTTTAGTTGACAAAGTCATAATTCACATCCAACAGTCATTTAGAGTCAAAAGATTAAATGTTAAAATTTCATCCATATTGACCATTTTGGGATCGTTCGACATGTCCGGAGTCATCGTTTTTCATCCGAAAATTGATTTTTTGGACTGTACCAAAAATGATTCAAAATGTCAATTGGATCGTGCCTCATGTTGAATAACCACTTTTTAAACCCTCAGAGTGACCAAAATTGCCATTTTTACAGAGTTTTGCTTACTCAAAAGCTTCAATTTTGACCCGTTTCAGGCACAGAAATGACTTTAAACACACCTATTTTAGTTGACAAAGTCATAATTCACATCCAACAGTCATTTACAGTCAAAAGATTAAATGTTAAAATTTCATCCATATTGACCATTTTGGGATCGTTCGACATGTCCGGAGTCATCGTTTTTCATCCGAAAATTGATTTTTTGGACAGTACCAAAAATCATTCAAAATGTCAATTGGATCGTGCCTCATGTTGAATAACCACTTTTTAAACCCTCACAGTGACCAAAATTGCCAATTTTAAAGAGTTTTGCTTACTCAAAAGCTTCAATTTTGACCCCTTTGAGGCACAGAAATGACTTTAAACACACTTATTTTAGTTGACAAAGTCATAATTCACATCCAACAGTCATTTACAGTCAAAAGATTAAATGTTAAAATTTCATCCATATTGACCATTTGGGATCGTTCGACATGTCCGGAGTCATCGTTTTTCATCCGAAAATTGATTTTTTGGACTGTACCAAAAATGATTCAAAATGGCAATTGGATCGTGCCTCATGTTGAATAACCACTTTTTAAACCCTCAGAGTGACCAAAATTGCCATTTTTACAGAGTTTTGATTACTCAAAAGCTTCAATTTTGACCCCTTTGAGGCACAGAAATGACTTTAAACACACTTATTTTAGTTCACAAAGTCATAATTCACATCCAACAGTCATTTACAGTCAAAAGATTAAATGTTAAAATTTCATCCATATTGACCATTTTGGGATCGTTCGGCATGTCCGGAGTCATCGTTTTTCATCCGAAAATTGATTTTTTGGACTGTACCAGAAATGATTCAAAATGTCAATTGGATCGTGCCTCATGTTGAATAACCACTTTTTAAACCCTCACAGTGACCAAAATTGCCATTTTTACAGAGTTTTGATTACTCAAAAGCTTCAATTTTGACCCATTTCAGGCACAGAAATGACTTTAAACACACTTATTTAAGTTGACAAAGTCATAATTCACATCCAACAGTCATTTACAGTCAAAAGATTAAATGTTAAAATTTCATCATTATAGACCATTTTGGGAACGTTCGACAGGTCCGGAGTCATCGTTTTTCATCCGAAAATTGATTTTTTGGATTGTACCAAAAATGATTCAAAATGTCAATTGGATCGTGCCTCATGTTGAATAACCACTTTTTAAACCCTCACAGTGACCAAAATTGCCATTTTAAAGAGTTTTGAATACTCAAAAGCTGCAATTTTGACCCCTTTGAGGCACAGAAATGACTTTAAACACACGTATTTTAGTTGACAAAGTCATAATTCACATCCAACAGTCATTTACAGTCAAAAGATTAAATGTTAAAATTTCATCCATATTGACCATTTTGGGATCGTTCGACATGTCCGGAGTCATCGTTTTTCATCCGAAAATTGATTTTTTGGACTGTACCAAAAATGATTCAAAATGTCAATTGGATCGTGCCTCATGTTGAATAACCACTTTTTAAACCCTCAGAGTGACCAAAATTGCCATTTTTACAGAGTTTTGCTTACTCAAAAGCTTCAATTTTGACCTGTTTCAGGCACAGAAATGACTTTAAACACACCTATTTTAGTTGACAAAGTCATAATTCACATCCAACAGTCATTTACAGTCAAAAGATTAAATGTTAAAATTTCATCCATATTGACCATTTTGGGATCGTTCGGCATGTCCGGAGTCATCGTTTTTCATCCGAAAATTGATTTTTTGGACTGTACCAGAAATGATTCAAAATGTCAATTGGATCGTGCCTCATGTTGAATAACCACTTTTTAAACCCTCACAGTGACCAAAATTGCCATTTTTACAGAGTTTTGATTACTCAAAAGCTTCAATTTTGACCCATTTCAGGCACAGAAATGACTTTAAACACACTTATTTTAGTTGACAAAGTCATAATTCACATCCAACAGTCATTTACAGTCAAAAGATTAAATGTTAAAATTTCATCATTATAGACCATTTTGGGAACGTTCGACAGGTCCGGAGTCATCGTTTTTCATCCGAAAATTGATTTTTTGGATTGTACCAAAAATGATTCAAAATGTCAATTGGATCGTGCCTCATGTTGAATAACCACTTTTTAAACCCTCACAGTGACCAAAATTGCCATTTTAAAGAGTTTTGAATACTCAAAAGCTGCAATTTTGACCCCTTTGAGGCACAGAAATGACTTTAAACACACGTATTTTAGTTGACAAAGTCATAATTCACATCCAACAGTCATTTACAGTCAAAAGATTAAATGTTAAAATTTCATCCATATTGACCATTTTGGGATCGTTCGACATGTCCGGAGTCATCGTTTTTCATCCGAAAATTGATTTTTTGGACAGTACCAAAAATCATTCAAAATGTCAATTGGATCGTGCCTCATGTTGAATAACCACTTTTTAAACCCTCACAGTGACCAAAATTGCCATTTTAAAGAGTTTTGAATACTCAAAAGCTTCAATTTTGACCCCTTTGAGGCACAGAAATGACTTTAAACACACGTATTTTAGTTGACAAAGTCATAATTCACATCCAACAGTCATTTACAGTCAAAAGATTAAATGTTAAAATTTCATCCATATTGACCATTTTGGGATCGTTCGACATGTCCGGAGTCATCGTTTTTCATCCGAAAATTGATTTTTTGGACAGTACCAAAAATCATTCAAAATGTCAATTGGATCGTGCCTCATGTTGAATGACCACTTTTTAAACCCTCACAGTGACCAAAATTGCCATTTTTACAGAGTTTTGATTACTCAAAAGCTTTAATTTTGACCCCTTTGAGGCACAGAAATGACTTTAAACACACTTATTTTAGTTGACAAAGTCATAATTCACATCCAACAGTCATTTACAGTCAAAAGATTAAATGTTAAAATTTCATCCATATTGACCATTTTGGGATCGTTCGGCATGTCCAGAGTCATCGTTTTTCATCCAAAAATTGATTTTTTGGACTGTACCAAAAATGATTCAAAATGTCAATTGGATCGTGCCTCATGTTGAATAACCACTTTTTAAACCCGCACAGTGACCAAAATTGCCATTTTTACAGAGTTTTGATTACTCAAAAGCTTCAATTTTGACCCCTTTGAGGCACAGAAATGACTTTAAACACACTTATTTTAGTTGACAAAGTCATAATTCACATCCAACAGTCATTTACACTCAAAAGATTAAATGTTAAAATTTCATCCATATTGACCATTTTGGGATCGTTCGGCATGTCCGGAGTCATCGTTTTTCATCCGAAAATTAATTTTTGGGACTGTACCAGAAATGATTCAAAATGTCAATTGGATCGTGCCTCATGTTGAATAACCACTTTTTAAACCCTCACAGTGACCAAAATTGCCATTTTTACAGAGTTTTGATTACTCAAAAGCTTCAATTTTGACCCCTTTGAGGCACAGAAATGACTTTAAACACACTTATTTTAGTTGACAAAGTCATAATTCACATCCGACAGTCATTTACAGTCAAAAGATTAAATGTTAAAGTTTCATCCATATTGACCATTTTGGGATCGTTCGACATGTCCGGAGTCATCGTTTTTCATCCGAAAATTGATTTTTTGGACTGTACCAAAAATCATTCAAAATGTCAATTGGATCGTGCCTCATGTTGAATAACCACTTTTTAAACCCTCACAGTGACCGAAATGGCCAATTTTACAGAGTTTTGCTTACTCAAAAGCTTCAATTTTGACCCCTTTGAGGCACAGAAATGACTTTAAACACACTTATTTTAGTTGACAAAGTCATAATTCACATCCAACAGTCATTTAGAGTCAAAAGATTAAATGTTAAAATTTCATCCATATTGACCATTTTGGGATCGTTTCACATGTCCGGAGTCATCGTTTTTCATCCGAAAATTGATTTTTTGGACTGTACCAAAAATGATTCAAAATGTCAATTGGATAGTGCCTCATGTTGAATGACCACTTTTTAAACCCTCACAGTGACCAAAATTGCCAATTTTACAGAGTTTTGCTTACTCAAAAGCTTCAATTTTGACCCATTTCAGGCACAGAAATGACTTTAAACACACTTATTTTAGTTGACAAAGTCATAATTCACATCCAACAGTCATTTACAGTCAAAAGATTAAATGTTAAAATTTCATCCATATTGACCATTTTGGGATCGTTCGGCATGTCCGGAGTCATCGTTTTTCATCCAAAAATTGATTTTTTTGACTGTACCAAAAATGATTCAAAATGTCAATTGGATCGTGCCTCATGTTGAATAACCACTTTTTAAACCCGCACAGTGACCAAAATTGCCATTTTTACAGAGTTTTGATTACTCAAAAGCTTCAATTTTGACCCCTTTGAGGCACAGAAATGACTTTAAACACACTTATTTTAGTTGACAAAGTCATAATTCACATCCAACAGTCATTTACAGTCAAAAGATTAAATGTTAAAATTTCATCCATATTGACCATTTTGGGATCGTTCGGCATGTCCGGAGTCATCGTTTTTCATCCGAAAATTAATTTTTGGGACTGTACCAGAAATGATTCAAAATGTCAATTGGATCGTGCCTCATGTTGAATAACCACTTTTTAAACCCTCACAGTGACCAAAATTGCCATTTTTACAGAGTTTTGATTACTCAAAAGCTTCAATTTTGACCCCTTTGAGGCACAGAAATGACTTTAAACACACTTATTTTAGTTGACAAAGTCATAATTCACATCCAACAGTCATTTACAGTCAAAAGATTAAATGTTAAAGTTTCATCCATATTGACCATTTTGGGATCGTTCGACATGTCCGGAGTCATCGTTTTTCATCCGAAAATTGATGTTTTGGACTGTACCAAAAATCATTCAAAATGTCAATTGGATCGTGCCTCATGTTGAATAACCACTTTTTAAACCCTCACAGTGACCAAAATGGCCAATTTTACAGAGTTTTGCTTACTCAAAAGCTTCAATTTTATTTTGACCCATTTCAGGCACAGAAATGACTTTAAACACACTTATTTTAGTTGACAAAGTCATAATTCACATCCAACAGTCATTTACAGTCAAAAGATTAAATGTTAAAATTTCATCATTATAGACCATTTTGGGAACGTTCGACAGGTCCGGAGTCATCGTTTTTCATCCGAAAATTGATTTTTTGGATTGTACCAAAAATGATTCAAAATGTCAATTGGATCGTGCCTCATGTTGAATAACCACTTTTTAAACCCTCACAGTGACCAAAATTGCCATTTTAAAGAGTTGTGAATACTCAAAAGCTGCAATTTTGACCCCTTTGAGGCACAGAAATGACTTTAAACACACGTATTTTAGTTGACAAAGTCATAATTCACATCCAACAGTCATTTACAGTCAAAAGATTAAATGTTAAAATTTCATCCATATTGACCATTTTGGGATCGTTCGACATGTCCGGAGTCATCGTTTTTCATCCGAAAATGGATTTTTTGGACAGTACCAAAAATCATTCAAAATGTCAATTGGATCGTGCCTCATGTTGAATAACCACTTTTTAAACCCTCACAGTGACCAAAATTGCCATTTTAAAGAGTTTTGAATACTCAAAAGCTTCCATTTTGACCCCTTTGAGGCACAGAAATGACTTTAAACACACGTATTTTAGTTGACAAAGTCATAATTCACATCCAACAGTCATTTACAGTCAAAAGATTAAATGTTAAAATTTCATCCATATTGACCATTTTGGGATCGTTCGACATGTCCGGAGTCATCGTTTTTCATCCGAAAATTGATTTTTTGGACAGTACCAAAAATCATTCAAAATGTCAATTGGATCGTGCCTCATGTTGAATGACCACTTTTTAAACCCTCACAGTGACCAAAATTGCCATTTTTACAGAGTTTTGATTACTCAAAAGCTTTAATTTTGACCCCTTTGAGGCACAGAAATGACTTTAAACACACCTATTTTAGTTGACAAAGTCATAATTCACATCCAACAGTCATTTACAGTCAAAAGATTAAATGTTAAAATTTCATCCATATTGACCATTTTGGGATCGTTCGGCATGTCCGGAGTCATCGTTTTTCATCCAAAAATTGATTTTTTGGACTGTACCAAAAATGATTCAAAATGTCAATTGGATCGTGCCTCATGTTGAATAACCACTTTTTAAACCCGCACAGTGACCAAAATTGCCATTTTTACAGAGTTTTGATTACTCAAAAGCTTCAATTTTGACCCCTTTGAGGCACAGAAATGACTTTAAACACACTTATTTTAGTTGACAAAGTCATAATTCACATCCAACAGTCATTTACAGTCAAAAGATTAAATGTTAAAATTTCATCCATATTGACCATTTTGGGATCGTTCGGCATGTCCGGAGTCATCGTTTTTCATCCGAAAATTAATTTTTGGGACTGTACCAGAAATGATTCAAAATGTCAATTGGATCGTGCCTCATGTTGAATAACCACTTTTTAAACCCTCACAGTGACCAAAATTGCCATTTTTACAGAGTTTTGATTACTCAAAAGCTTCAATTTTGACCCCTTTGAGGCACAGAAATGACTTTAAACACACTTATTTTAGTTGACAAAGTCATAATTCACATCCAACAGTCATTTACAGTCAAAAGATTAAATGTTAAAATTTCATCATTATAGACCATTTTGGGAACGTTCGACAGGTCCGGAGTCATCGTTTTTCATCCGAAAATTGATTTTTTGGATTGTACCAAAAATGATTCAAAATGTCAATTGGATCGTGCCTCATGTTGAATAACCACTTTTTAAACCCTCACAGTGACCAAAATTGCCATTTTAAAGAGTTTTGAATACTCAAAAGCTGCAATTTTGACCCCTTTGAGGCACAGAAATGACTTTAAACACACGTATTTTAGTTGACAAAGTCATAATTCACATCCAACAGTCATTTACAGTCAAAAGATTAAATGTTAAAATTTCATCCATATTGACCATTTTGGGATCGTTCGACATGTCCGGAGTCATCGTTTTTCATCCGAAAATTGATTTTTTGGACTGTACCAAAAATGATTCAAAATGTCAATTGGATCGTGCCTCATGTTGAATAACCACTTTTTAAACCCTCAGAGTGACCAAAATTGCCATTTTTACAGAGTTTTGCTTACTCAAAAGCTTCAATTTTGACCTGTTTCAGGCACAGAAATGACTTTAAACACACCTATTTTAGTTGACAAAGTCATAATTCACATCCAACAGTCATTTACAGTCAAAAGATTAAATGTTAAAGTTTCATCCATATTGACCATTTTGGGATCGTTCGACATGTCCGGAGTCATCGTTTTTCATCCGAAAATTGATGTTTTGGACTGTACCAAAAATCATTCAAAATGTCAATTGGATCGTGCCTCATGTTGAATAACCACTTTTTAAACCCTCACAGTGACCAAAATGGCCAATTTTACAGAGTTTTGCTTACTCAAAAGCTTCAATTTTATTTTGACCCATTTCAGGCACAGAAATGACTTTAAACACACTTATTTTAGTTGACAAAGTCATAATTCACATCCAACAGTCATTTACAGTCAAAAGATTAAATGTTAAAATTTCATCATTATAGACCATTTTGGGAACGTTCGACAGGTCCGGAGTCATCGTTTTTCATCCGAAAATTGATTTTTTGGATTGTACCAAAAATGATTCAAAATGTCAATTGGATCGTGCCTCATGTTGAATAACCACTTTTTAAACCCTCACAGTGACCAAAATTGCCATTTTAAAGAGTTTTGAATACTCAAAAGCTGCAATTTTGACCCCTTTGAGGCACAGAAATGACTTTAAACACACGTATTTTAGTTGACAAAGTCATAATTCACATCCAACAGTCATTTACAGTCAAAAGATTAAATGTTAAAATTTCATCCATATTGACCATTTTGGGATCGTTCGACATGTCCGGAGTCATCGTTTTTCATCCGAAAATTGATTTTTTGGACAGTACCAAAAATCATTCAAAATGTCAATTGGATCGTGCCTCATGTTGAATAACCACTTTTTAAACCCTCACAGTGACCAAAATTGCCATTTTAAAGAGTTTTGAATACTCAAAAGCTTCCATTTTGACCCCTTTGAGGCACAGAAATGACTTTAAACACACGTATTTTAGTTGACAAAGTCATAATTCACATCCAACAGTCATTTACAGTCAAAAGATTAAATGTTAAAATTTCATCCATATTGACCATTTTGGGATCGTTCGACATGTCCGGAGTCATCGTTTTTCATCCGAAAATTGATTTTTTGGACAGTACCAAAAATCATTCAAAATGTCAATTGGATCGTGCCTCATGTTGAATGACCACTTTTTAAACCCTCACAGTGACCAAAATTGCCATTTTTACAGAGTTTTGATTACTCAAAAGCTTTAATTTTGACCCCTTTGAGGCACAGAAATGACTTTAAACACACTTATTTTAGTTGACAAAGTCATAATTCACATCCAACAGTCATTTACAGTCAAAAGATTAAATGTTAAAATTTCATCCATATTGAACATTTTGGGATCGTTCGGCATGTCCGGAGTCATCGTTTTTCATCCAAAAATTGATTTTTTGGACTGTACCAAAAATGATTCAAAATGTCAATTGGATCGTGCCTCATGTTGAATAACCACTTTTTAAACCCGCACAGTGACCAAAATTGCCATTTTTACAGAGTTTTGATTACTCAAAAGCTTCAATTTTGACCCCTTTGAGGCACAGAAATGACTTTAAACACACTTATTTTAGTTGACAAAGTCATAATTCACATCCAACAGTCATTTACAGTCAAAGGATTAAATGTTAAAATTTCATCCATATTGACCATTTTGGGATCGTTCGGCATGTCCGGAGTCATCGTTTTTCATCCGAAAATTAATTTTTGGGACTGTACCAGAAATGATTCAAAATGTCAATTGGATCGTGCCTCATGTTGAATAACCACTTTTTAAACCCTCACAGTGACCAAAATTGCCATTTTTACAGAGTTTTGATTACTCAAAAGCTTCAATTTTGACCCCTTTGAGGCACAGAAATGACTTTAAACACACTTATTTTAGTTGACAAAGTCATAATTCACATCCAACAGTCATTTACAGTCAAAAGATTAAATGTTAAAATTTCATCATTATAGACCATTTTGGGAACGTTCGACAGGTCCGGAGTCATCGTTTTTCATCCGAAAATTGATTTTTTGGATTGTACCAAAAATGATTCAAAATGTCAATTGGATCGTGCCTCATGTTGAATAACCACTTTTTAAACCCTCACAGTGACCAAAATTGCCATTTTAAAGAGTTTTGAATACTCAAAAGCTGCAATTTTGACCCCTTTGAGGCACAGAAATGACTTTAAACACACGTATTTTAGTTGACAAAGTCATAATTCACATCCAACAGTCATTTACAGTCAAAAGATTAAATGTTAAAATTTCATCCATATTGACCATTTTGGGATCGTTCGACATGTCCGGAGTCATCGTTTTTCATCCGAAAATTGATTTTTTGGACTGTACCAAAAATGATTCAAAATGTCAATTGGATCGTGCCTCATGTTGAATAACCACTTTTTAAACCCTCAGAGTGACCAAAATTGCCATTTTTACAGAGTTTTGCTTACTCAAAAGCTTCAATTTTGACCTGTTTCAGGCACAGAAATGACTTTAAACACACCAATTTTAGTTGACAAAGTCATAATTCACATCCAACAGTCATTTACAGTCAAAAGATTAAATGTTAAAATTTCATCCATATTGACCATTTTGGGATCGTTCGGCATGTCCGGAGTCATCGTTTTTCATCCGAAAATTGATTTTTTGGACTGTACCAGAAATGATTCAAAATGTCAATTGGATCGTGCCTCATGTTGAATAACCACTTTTTAAACCCTCACAGTGACCAAAATTGCCATTTTTACAGAGTTTTGATTACTCAAAAGCTTCAATTTTGACCCATTTCAGGCACAGAAATGACTTTAAACACACTTATTTTAGTTGACAAAGTCATAATTCACATCCAACAGTCATTTACAGTCAAAAGATTAAATGTTAAAATTTCATCATTATAGACCATTTTGGGAACGTTCGACAGGTCCGGAGTCATCGTTTTTCATCCGAAAATTGATTTTTTGGATTGTACCAAAAATGATTCAAAATGTCAATTGGATCGTGCCTCATGTTGAATAACCACTTTTTAAACCCTCACAGTGACCAAAATTGCCATTTTAAAGAGTTTTGAATACTCAAAAGCTGCAATTTTGACCCCTTTGAGGCACAGAAATGACTTTAAACACACGTATTTTAGTTGACAAAGTCATAATTCACATCCAACAGTCATTTACAGTCAAAAGATTAAATGTTAAAATTTCATCCATATTGACCATTTTGGGATCGTTCGACATGTCCGGAGTCATCGTTTTTCATCCGAAAATTGATTTTTTGGACAGTACCAAAAATCATTCAAAATGTCAATTGGATCGTGCCTCATGTTGAATAACCACTTTTTAAACCCTCACAGTGACCAAAATTGCCATTTTAAAGAGTTTTGAATACTCAAAAGCTTCAATTTTGACCCCTTTGAGGCACAGAAATGACTTTAAACACACGTATTTTAGTTGACAAAGTCATAATTCACATCCAACAGTCATTTACAGTCAAAAGATTAAATGTTAAAATTTCATCCATATTGACCATTTTGGGATCGTTCGACATGTCCGGAGTCATCGTTTTTCATCCGAAAATTGATTTTTTGGACAGTACCAAAAATCATTCAAAATGTCAATTGGATCGTGCCTCATGTTGAATGACCACTTTTTAAACCCTCACAGTGACCAAAATTGCCATTTTTACAGAGTTTTGATTACTCAAAAGCTTCAATTTTGACCCATTTCAGGCACAGAAATGACTTTAAACACACTTATTTTAGTTGACAAAGTCATAATTCACATCCAACAGTCATTTACAGTCAAAAGATTAAATGTTAAAATTTCATCATTATAGACCATTTTGGGAACGTTCGACAGGTCCGGAGTCATCGTTTTTCATCCGAAAATTGATTTTTTGGATTGTACCAAAAATGATTCAAAATGTCAATTGGATCGTGCCTCATGTTGAATAACCACTTTTTAAACCCTCACAGTGACCAAAATTGCCATTTTAAAGAGTTTTGAATACTCAAAAGCTGCAATTTTGACCCCTTTGAGGCACAGAAATGACTTTAAACACACGTATTTTAGTTGACAAAGTCATAATTCACATCCAACAGTCATTTACAGTCAAAAGATTAAATGTTAAAATTTCATCCATATTGACCATTTTGGGATCGTTCGACATGTCCGGAGTCATCGTTTTTCATCCGAAAATTGATTTTTTGGACAGTACCAAAAATCATTCAAAATGTCAATTGGATCGTGCCTCATGTTGAATAACCACTTTTTAAACCCTCACAGTGACCAAAATTGCCATTTTAAAGAGTTTTGAATACTCAAAAGCTTCAATTTTGACCCCTTTGAGGCACAGAAATGACTTTAAACACACGTATTTTAGTTGACAAAGTCATAATTCACATCCAACAGTCATTTACAGTCAAAAGATTAAATGTTAAAATTTCATCCATATTGACCATTTTGGGATCGTTCGACATGTCCGGAGTCATCGTTTTTCATCCGAAAATTGATTTTTTGGACAGTACCAAAAATCATTCAAAATGTCAATTGGATCGTGCCTCATGTTGAATGACCACTTTTTAAACCCTCACAGTGACCAAAATTGCCATTTTTACAGAGTTTTGATTACTCAAAAGCTTTAATTTTGACCCCTTTGAGGCACAGAAATGACTTTAAACACACTTATTTTAGTTGACAAAGTCATAATTCACATCCAACAGTCATTTACAGTCAAAAGATTAAATGTTAAAATTTCATCCATATTGACCATTTTGGGATCGTTCGGCATGTCCGGAGTCATCGTTTTTCATCCAAAAATTGATTTTTTGGACTGTACCAAAAATGATTCAAAATGTCAATTGGATCGTGCCTCATGTTGAATAACCACTTTTTAAACCCGCACAGTGACCAAAATTGCCATTTTTACAGAGTTTTGATTACTCAAAAGCTTCAATTTTGACCCCTTTGAGGCACAGAAATGACTTTAAACACACTTATTTTAGTTGACAAAGTCATAATTCACATCCAACAGTCATTTACAGTCAAAAGATTAAATGTTAAAATTTCATCCATATTGACCATTTTGGGATCGTTCGGCATGTCCGGAGTCATCGTTTTTCATCCGAAAATTAATTTTTGGGACTGTACCAGAAATGATTCAAAATGTCAATTGGATCGTGCCTCATGTTGAATAACCACTTTTTAAACCCTCACAGTGACCAAAATTGCCATTTTTACAGAGTTTTGATTACTCAAAAGCTTCAATTTTGACCCCTTTGAGGCACAGAAATGACTTTAAACACACTTATTTTAGTTGACAAAGTCATAATTCACATCCGACAGTCATTTACAGTCAAAAGATTAAATGTTAAAGTTTCATCCATATTGACCATTTTGGGATCGTTCGACATGTCCGGAGTCATCGTTTTTCATCCGTAAATTGATTTTTTGGACTGTACCAAAAATCATTCAAAATGTCAATTGGATCGTGCCTCATGTTGAATAACCACTTTTTAAACCCTCACAGTGACCGAAATGGCCAATTTTACAGAGTTTTGCTTACTCAAAAGCTTCAATTTTGACCCCTTTGAGGCACAGAAATGACTTTAAACACACTTATTTTAGTTGACAAAGTCATAATTCACATCCAACAGTCATTTAGAGTCAAAAGATTAAATGTTAAAATTTCATCCATATTGACCATTTTGGGATCGTTTGACATGTCCGGAGTCATCGTTTTTCATCCGAAAATTGATTTTTTGGACTGTACCAAAAATGATTCAAAATGTCAATTGGATAGTGCCTCATGTTGAATGACCACTTTTTAAACCCTCACAGTGACCAAAATTGCCAATTTTACAGAGTTTTGCTTACTCAAAAGCTTCAATTTTGACCCATTTCAGGCACAGAAATGACTTTAAACACACTTATTTTAGTTGACAAAGTCATAATTCACATCCAACAGTCATTTACAGTCAAAAGATTAAATGTTAAAGTTTCATCCATATTGACCATTTTGGGATCGTTCGACATGTCCGGAGTCATCGTTTTTCATCCGAAAATTGATGTTTTGGACTGTACCAAAAATCATTCAAAATGTCAATTGGATCGTGCCTCATGTTGAATAACCACTTTTTAAACCCTCACAGTGACCAAAATGGCCAATTTTACAGAGTTTTGCTTACTCAAAAGCTTCAATTTTATTTTGACACATTTCAGGCACAGAAATGACTTTAAACACACTTATTTTAGTTGACAAAGTCATAATTCACATCCAACAGTCATTTACAGTCAAAAGATTAAATGTTAAAATTTCATCATTATAGACCATTTTGGGAACGTTCGACAGGTCCGGAGTCATCGTTTTTCATCCGAAAATTGATTTTTTGGATTGTACCAAAAATCATTCAAAATGTCAATTGGATCGTGCCTCATGTTGAATAACCACTTTTTAAACCCTCACAGTGACCAAAATTGCCATTTTAAAGAGTTTTGAATACTCAAAAGCTGCAATTTTGACCCCTTTGAGGCACAGAAATGACTTTAAACACACGTATTTTAGTTGACAAAGTCATAATTCACATCCAACAGTCATTTACAGTCAAAAGATTAAATGTTAAAATGTCATCCATATTGACCATTTTGGGATCGTTTGACATGTCCGGAGTCATCGTTTTTCATCCGAAAATTGATTTTTTTGGACTGTACCAAAAATGATTCAAAATGTCAATTGGATCGTGCCTCATGTTGAATGACCACTTTTTAAACCCTCAGAGTGACCAAAATTGCCATTTTTACAGAGTTTTGATTACTCAAAAGCTTCAATTTTGACCCCTTTGAGGCACAGAAATGACTTTAAACACACTTATTTTAGTTGACAAAGTCATAATTCACATCCAACAGTCATTTACAGTCAAAAGATTAAATGTTAAAATTTCATCCATATTGACCATTTTGGGATCGTTCGACATGTCCGGAGTTATCATTTTTCATCTGAAAATTGATTTTTTGGACTGTACCAAAAATGATTCAAAATGGCAATTGGATCGTGCCTCATGTTGAATAACCACTTTTTAAACCCTCAGAGTGACCAAAATTGCCATTTTTACAGAGTTTTGATTACTCAAAAGCTTCAATTTTGACCCCTTTGAGGCACAGAAATGACTTTAAACACACTTATTTTAGTTGACAAAGTCATAATTCACATCCAACAGTCATTTACAGTCAAAAGATTAAATGTTAAAATTTCATCCATATTGACCATTTTGGGATCGTTCGGCATGTCCGGAGTCATCGTTTTTCATCCGAAAATTGGATTTTTGGACTGTACCAGAAATGATTCAAAATGTCAATTGGATCGTGCCTCATGTTGAATAACCACTTTTTAAACCCTCACAGTGACCAAAATTGCCATTTTTACAGAGTTTTGATTACTCAAAAGCTTTAATTTTGACCCCTTTGAGGCACAGAAATGACTTTAAACACACTTATTTTAGTTGACAAAGTCATAATTCACATCCAACAGTCATTTACAGTCAAAAGATTAAATGTTAAAATTTCATCCATATTGAACATTTTGGGATCGTTCGGCATGTCCGGAGTCATCGTTTTTCATCCAAAAATTGATTTTTTGGACTGTACCAAAAATGATTCAAAATGTCAATTGGATCGTGCCTCATGTTGAATAACCACTTTTTAAACCCGCACAGTGACCAAAATTGCCATTTTTACAGAGTTTTGATTACTCAAAAGCTTCAATTTTGACCCCTTTGAGGCACAGAAATGACTTTAAACACACTTATTTTAGTTGACAAAGTCATAATTCACATCCAACAGTCATTTACAGTCAAAGGATTAAATGTTAAAATTTCATCCATATTGACCATTTTGGGATCGTTCGGCATGTCCGGAGTCATCGTTTTTCATCCGAAAATTAATTTTTGGGACTGTACCAGAAATGATTCAAAATGTCAATTGGATCGTGCCTCATGTTGAATAACCTCTTTTTAAACCCTCACAGTGACCAAAATTGCCATTTTTACAGAGTTTTGATTACTCAAAAGCTTCAATTTTGACCCCTTTGAGGCACAGAAATGACTTTAAACACACTTATTTTAGTTGACAAAGTCATAATTCACATCCAACAGTCATTTACAGTCAAAAGATTAAATGTTAAAATTTCATCATTATAGACCATTTTGGGAACGTTCGACAGGTCCGGAGTCATCGTTTTTCATCCGAAAATTGATTTTTTGGATTGTACCAAAAATGATTCAAAATGTCAATTGGATCGTGCCTCATGTTGAATAACCACTTTTTAAACCCTCACAGTGACCAAAATTGCCATTTTAAAGAGTTTTGAATACTCAAAAGCTGCAATTTTGACCCCTTTGAGGCACAGAAATGACTTTAAACACACGTATTTTAGTTGACAAAGTCATAATTCACATCCAACAGTCATTTACAGTCAAAAGATTAAATGTTAAAATTTCATCCATATTGACCATTTTGGGATCGTTCGACATGTCCGGAGTCATCGTTTTTCATCCGAAAATTGATTTTTTGGACTGTACCAAAAATGATTCAAAATGTCAATTGGATCGTGCCTCATGTTGAATAACCACTTTTTAAACCCTCAGAGTGACCAAAATTGCCATTTTTACAGAGTTTTGCTTACTCAAAAGCTTCAATTTTGACCTGTTTCAGGCACAGAAATGACTTTAAACACACCAATTTTAGTTGACAAAGTCATAATTCACATCCAACAGTCATTTACAGTCAAAAGATTAAATGTTAAAATTTCATCCATATTGACCATTTTGGGATCGTTCGGCATGTCCGGAGTCATCGTTTTTCATCCGAAAATTGATTTTTTGGACTGTACCAGAAATGATTCAAAATGTCAATTGGATCGTGCCTCATGTTGAATAACCACTTTTTAAACCCTCACAGTGACCAAAATTGCCATTTTTACAGAGTTTTGATTACTCAAAAGCTTCAATTTTGACCCATTTCAGGCACAGAAATGACTTTAAACACACTTATTTTAGTTGACAAAGTCATAATTCACATCCAACAGTCATTTACAGTCAAAAGATTAAATGTTAAAATTTCATCATTATAGACCATTTTGGGAACGTTCGACAGGTCCGGAGTCATCGTTTTTCATCCGAAAATTGATTTTTTGGATTGTACCAAAAATGATTCAAAATGTCAATTGGATCGTGCCTCATGTTGAATAACCACTTTTTAAACCCTCACAGTGACCAAAATTGCCATTTTAAAGAGTTTTGAATACTCAAAAGCTGCAATTTTGACCCCTTTGAGGCACAGAAATGACTTTAAACACACGTATTTTAGTTGACAAAGTCATAATTCACATCCAACAGTCATTTACAGTCAAAAGATTAAATGTTAAAGTTTCATCCATATTGACCATTTTGGGATCGTTCGACATGTCCGGAGTCATCGTTTTTCATCCGAAAATTGATGTTTTGGACTGTACCAAAAATCATTCAAAATGTCAATTGGATCGTGCCTCATGTTGAATAACCACTTTTTAAACCCTCACAGTGACCAAAATGGCCAATTTTACAGAGTTTTGCTTACTCAAAAGCTTCAATTTTATTTTGACCCATTTCAGGCACAGAAATGACTTTAAACACACTTATTTTAGTTGACAAAGTCATAATTCACATCCAACAGTCATTTACAGTCAAAAGATTAAATGTTAAAATTTCATCATTATAGACCATTTTGGGAACGTTCGACAGGTCCGGAGTCATCGTTTTTCATCCGAAAATTGATTTTTTGGATTGTACCAAAAATGATTCAAAATGTCAATTGGATCGTGCCTCATGTTGAATAACCACTTTTTAAACCCTCACAGTGACCAAAATTGCCATTTTAAAGAGTTTTGAATACTCAAAAGCTGCAATTTTGACCCCTTTGAGGCACAGAAATGACTTTAAACACACGTATTTTAGTTGACAAAGTCATAATTCACATCCAACAGTCATTTACAGTCAAAAGATTAAATGTTAAAATTTCATCCATATTGACCATTTTGGGATCGTTCGACATGTCCGGAGTCATCGTTTTTCATCCGAAAATTGATTTTTTGGACAGTACCAAAAATCATTCAAAATGTCAATTGGATCGTGCCTCATGTTGAATAACCACTTTTTAAACCCTCACAGTGACCAAAATTGCCATTTTAAAGAGTTTTGAATACTCAAAAGCTTCAATTTTGACCCCTTTGAGGCACAGAAATGACTTTAAACACACGTATTTTAGTTGACAAAGTCATAATTCACATCCAACAGTCATTTACAGTCAAAAGATTAAATGTTAAAATTTCATCCATATTGACCATTTTGGGATCGTTCGACATGTCCGGAGTCATCGTTTTTCATCCGAAAATTGATTTTTTGGACAGTACCAAAAATCATTCAAAATGTCAATTGGATCGTGCCTCATGTTGAATGACCACTTTTTAAACCCTCACAGTGACCAAAATTGCCATTTTTACAGAGTTTTGATTACTCAAAAGCTTTAATTTTGACCCCTTTGAGGCACAGAAATGACTTTAAACACACTTATTTTAGTTGACAAAGTCATAATTCACATCCAACAGTCATTTACAGTCAAAAGATTAAATGTTAAAATTTCATCCATATTGACCATTTTGGGATCGTTCGGCATGTCCGGAGTCATCGTTTTTCATCCAAAAATTGATTTTTTGGACTGTACCAAAAATGATTCAAAATGTCAATTGGATCGTGCCTCATGTTGAATAACCACTTTTTAAACCCGCACAGTGACCAAAATTGCCATTTTTACAGAGTTTTGATTACTCAAAAGCTTCAATTTTGACCCCTTTGAGGCACAGAAATGACTTTAAACACACTTATTTTAGTTGACAAAGTCATAATTCACATCCAACAGTCATTTACAGTCAAAAGATTAAATGTTAAAATTTCATCCATATTGACCATTTTGGGATCGTTCGGCATGTCCGGAGTCATCGTTTTTCATCCGAAAATTAATTTTTGGGACTGTACCAGAAATGATTCAAAATGTCAATTGGATCGTGCCTCATGTTGAATAACCACTTTTTAAACCCTCACAGTGACCAAAATTGCCATTTTTACAGAGTTTTGATTACTCAAAAGCTTCAATTTTGACCCCTTTGAGGCACAGAAATGACTTTAAACACACTTATTTTAGTTGACAAAGTCATAATTCACATCCGACAGTCATTTACAGTCAAAAGATTAAATGTTAAAGTTTCATCCATATTGACCATTTTGGGATCGTTCGACATGTCCGGAGTCATCGTTTTTCATCCGTAAATTGATTTTTTGGACTGTACCAAAAATCATTCAAAATGTCAATTGGATCGTGCCTCATGTTGAATAACCACTTTTTAAACCCTCACAGTGACCGAAATGGCCAATTTTACAGAGTTTTGCTTACTCAAAAGCTTCAATTTTGACCCCTTTGAGGCACAGAAATGACTTTAAACACACTTATTTTAGTTGACAAAGTCATAATTCACATCCAACAGTCATTTAGAGTCAAAAGATTAAATGTTAAAATTTCATCCATATTGACCATTTTGGGATCGTTTGACATGTCCGGAGTCATCGTTTTTCATCCGAAAATTGATTTTTTGGACTGTACCAAAAATGATTCAAAATGTCAATTGGATAGTGCCTCATGTTGAATGACCACTTTTTAAACCCTCACAGTGACCAAAATTGCCAATTTTACAGAGTTTTGCTTACTCAAAAGCTTCAATTTTGACCCATTTCAGGCACAGAAATGACTTTAAACACACTTATTTTAGTTGACAAAGTCATAATTCACATCCAACAGTCATTTACAGTCAAAAGATTAAATGTTAAAGTTTCATCCATATTGACCATTTTGGGATCGTTCGACATGTCCGGAGTCATCGTTTTTCATCCGAAAATTGATGTTTTGGACTGTACCAAAAATCATTCAAAATGTCAATTGGATCGTGCCTCATGTTGAATAACCACTTTTTAAACCCTCACAGTGACCAAAATGGCCAATTTTACAGAGTTTTGCTTACTCAAAAGCTTCAATTTTATTTTGACACATTTCAGGCACAGAAATGACTTTAAACACACTTATTTTAGTTGACAAAGTCATAATTCACATCCAACAGTCATTTACAGTCAAAAGATTAAATGTTAAAATTTCATCATTATAGACCATTTTGGGAACGTTCGACAGGTCCGGAGTCATCGTTTTTCATCCGAAAATTGATTTTTTGGATTGTACCAAAAATCATTCAAAATGTCAATTGGATCGTGCCTCATGTTGAATAACCACTTTTTAAACCCTCACAGTGACCAAAATTGCCATTTTAAAGAGTTTTGAATACTCAAAAGCTGCAATTTTGACCCCTTTGAGGCACAGAAATGACTTTAAACACACGTATTTTAGTTGACAAAGTCATAATTCACATCCAACAGTCATTTACAGTCAAAAGATTAAATGTTAAAATGTCATCCATATTGACCATTTTGGGATCGTTTGACATGTCCGGAGTCATCGTTTTTCATCCGAAAATTGATTTTTTTGGACTGTACCAAAAATGATTCAAAATGTCAATTGGATCGTGCCTCATGTTGAATGACCACTTTTTAAACCCTCAGAGTGACCAAAATTGCCATTTTTACAGAGTTTTGATTACTCAAAAGCTTCAATTTTGACCCCTTTGAGGCACAGAAATGACTTTAAACACACTTATTTTAGTTGACAAAGTCATAATTCACATCCAACAGTCATTTACAGTCAAAAGATTAAATGTTAAAATTTCATCCATATTGACCATTTTGGGATCGTTCGACATGTCCGGAGTTATCATTTTTCATCTGAAAATTGATTTTTTGGACTGTACCAAAAATGATTCAAAATGGCAATTGGATCGTGCCTCATGTTGAATAACCACTTTTTAAACCCTCAGAGTGACCAAAATTGCCATTTTTACAGAGTTTTGATTACTCAAAAGCTTCAATTTTGACCCCTTTGAGGCACAGAAATGACTTTAAACACACTTATTTTAGTTGACAAAGTCATAATTCACATCCAACAGTCATTTACAGTCAAAAGATTAAATGTTAAAATTTCATCCATATTGACCATTTTGGGATCGTTCGGCATGTCCGGAGTCATCGTTTTTCATCCGAAAATTGGATTTTTGGACTGTACCAGAAATGATTCAAAATGTCAATTGGATCGTGCCTCATGTTGAATAACCACTTTTTAAACCCTCACAGTGACCAAAATTGCCATTTTTACAGAGTTTTGATTACTCAAAAGCTTTAATTTTGACCCCTTTGAGGCACAGAAATGACTTTAAACACACTTATTTTAGTTGACAAAGTCATAATTCACATCCAACAGTCATTTACAGTCAAAAGATTAAATGTTAAAATTTCATCCATATTGAACATTTTGGGATCGTTCGGCATGTCCGGAGTCATCGTTTTTCATCCAAAAATTGATTTTTTGGACTGTACCAAAAATGATTCAAAATGTCAATTGGATCGTGCCTCATGTTGAATAACCACTTTTTAAACCCGCACAGTGACCAAAATTGCCATTTTTACAGAGTTTTGATTACTCAAAAGCTTCAATTTTGACCCCTTTGAGGCACAGAAATGACTTTAAACACACTTATTTTAGTTGACAAAGTCATAATTCACATCCAACAGTCATTTACAGTCAAAGGATTAAATGTTAAAATTTCATCCATATTGACCATTTTGGGATCGTTCGGCATGTCCGGAGTCATCGTTTTTCATCCGAAAATTAATTTTTGGGACTGTACCAGAAATGATTCAAAATGTCAATTGGATCGTGCCTCATGTTGAATAACCTCTTTTTAAACCCTCACAGTGACCAAAATTGCCATTTTTACAGAGTTTTGATTACTCAAAAGCTTCAATTTTGACCCCTTTGAGGCACAGAAATGACTTTAAACACACTTATTTTAGTTGACAAAGTCATAATTCACATCCAACAGTCATTTACAGTCAAAAGATTAAATGTTAAAATTTCATCATTATAGACCATTTTGGGAACGTTCGACAGGTCCGGAGTCATCGTTTTTCATCCGAAAATTGATTTTTTGGATTGTACCAAAAATGATTCAAAATGTCAATTGGATCGTGCCTCATGTTGAATAACCACTTTTTAAACCCTCACAGTGACCAAAATTGCCATTTTAAAGAGTTTTGAATACTCAAAAGCTGCAATTTTGACCCCTTTGAGGCACAGAAATGACTTTAAACACACGTATTTTAGTTGACAAAGTCATAATTCACATCCAACAGTCATTTACAGTCAAAAGATTAAATGTTAAAATTTCATCCATATTGACCATTTTGGGATCGTTCGACATGTCCGGAGTCATCGTTTTTCATCCGAAAATTGATTTTTTGGACTGTACCAAAAATGATTCAAAATGTCAATTGGATCGTGCCTCATGTTGAATAACCACTTTTTAAACCCTCAGAGTGACCAAAATTGCCATTTTTACAGAGTTTTGCTTACTCAAAAGCTTCAATTTTGACCTGTTTCAGGCACAGAAATGACTTTAAACACACCAATTTTAGTTGACAAAGTCATAATTCACATCCAACAGTCATTTACAGTCAAAAGATTAAATGTTAAAATTTCATCCATATTGACCATTTTGGGATCGTTCGGCATGTCCGGAGTCATCGTTTTTCATCCGAAAATTGATTTTTTGGACTGTACCAGAAATGATTCAAAATGTCAATTGGATCGTGCCTCATGTTGAATAACCACTTTTTAAACCCTCACAGTGACCAAAATTGCCATTTTTACAGAGTTTTGATTACTCAAAAGCTTCAATTTTGACCCATTTCAGGCACAGAAATGACTTTAAACACACTTATTTTAGTTGACAAAGTCATAATTCACATCCAACAGTCATTTACAGTCAAAAGATTAAATGTTAAAATTTCATCATTATAGACCATTTTGGGAACGTTCGACAGGTCCGGAGTCATCGTTTTTCATCCGAAAATTGATTTTTTGGATTGTACCAAAAATGATTCAAAATGTCAATTGGATCGTGCCTCATGTTGAATAACCACTTTTTAAACCCTCACAGTGACCAAAATTGCCATTTTAAAGAGTTTTGAATACTCAAAAGCTGCAATTTTGACCCCTTTGAGGCACAGAAATGACTTTAAACACACGTATTTTAGTTGACAAAGTCATAATTCACATCCAACAGTCATTTACAGTCAAAAGATTAAATGTTAAAATTTCATCCATATTGACCATTTTGGGATCGTTCGACATGTCCGGAGTCATCGTTTTTCATCCGAAAATTGATTTTTTGGACAGTACCAAAAATCATTCAAAATGTCAATTGGATCGTGCCTCATGTTGAATAACCACTTTTTAAACCCTCACAGTGACCAAAATTGCCATTTTAAAGAGTTTTGAATACTCAAAAGCTTCAATTTTGACCCCTTTGAGGCACAGAAATGACTTTAAACACACGTATTTTAGTTGACAAAGTCATAATTCACATCCAACAGTCATTTACAGTCAAAAGATTAAATGTTAAAATTTCATCCATATTGACCATTTTGGGATCATTCGACATGTCCGGAGTCATCGTTTTTCATCCGAAAATTGATTTTTTGGACAGTACCAAAAATCATTCAAAATGTCAATTGGATCGTGCCTCATGTTGAATGACCACTTTTTAAACCCTCACAGTGACCAAAATTGCCATTTTTACAGAGTTTTGATTACTCAAAAGCTTTAATTTTGACCCCTTTGAGGCACAGAAATGACTTTAAACACACTTATTTTAGTTGACAAAGTCATAATTCACATCCAACAGTCATTTACAGTCAAAAGATTAAATGTTAAAATTTCATCCATATTGACCATTTTGGGATCGTTCGGCATGTCCGGAGTCATCGTTTTTCATCCAAAAATTGATTTTTTGGACTGTACCAAAAATGATTCAAAATGTCAATTGGATCGTGCCTCATGTTGAATAACCACTTTTTAAACCCGCACAGTGACCAAAATTGCCATTTTTACAGAGTTTTGATTACTCAAAAGCTTCAATTTTGACCCCTTTGAGGCACAGAAATGACTTTAAACACACTTATTTTAGTTGACAAAGTCATAATTCACATCCAACAGTCATTTACAGTCAAAAGATTAAATGTTAAAATTTCATCCATATTGACCATTTTGGGATCGTTCGGCATGTCCGGAGTCATCGTTTTTCATCCGAAAATTAATTTTTGGGACTGTACCAGAAATGATTCAAAATGTCAATTGGATCGTGCCTCATGTTGAATAACCACTTTTTAAACCCTCACAGTGACCAAAATTGCCATTTTTACAGAGTTTTGATTACTCAAAAGCTTCAATTTTGACCCCTTTGAGGCACAGAAATGACTTTAAACACACTTATTTTAGTTGACAAAGTCATAATTCACATCCGACAGTCATTTACAGTCAAAAGATTAAATGTTAAAGTTTCATCCATATTGACCATTTTGGGATCGTTCGACATGTCCGGAGTCATCGTTTTTCATCCGAAAATTGATTTTTTGGACTGTACCAAAAATCATTCAAAATGTCAATTGGATCGTGCCTCATGTTGAATAACCACTTTTTAAACCCTCACAGTGACCGAAATGGCCAATTTTACAGAGTTTTGCTTACTCAAAAGCTTCAATTTTGACCCCTTTGAGGCACAGAAATGACTTTAAACACACTTATTTTAGTTGACAAAGTCATAATTCACATCCAACAGTCATTTAGAGTCAAAAGATTAAATGTTAAAATTTCATCCATATTGACCAATTTGGGATCGTTTGACATGTCCGGAGTCATCGTTTTTCATCCGAAAATTGATTTTTTGGACTGTACCAAAAATGATTCAAAATGTCAATTGGATAGTGCCTCATGTTGAATGACCACTTTTTAAACCCTCACAGTGACCAAAATTGCCAATTTTACAGAGTTTTGCTTACTCAAAAGCTTCAATTTTGACCCATTTCAGGCACAGAAATGACTTTAAACACACTTATTTTAGTTGACAAAGTCATAATTCACATCCAACAGTCATTTACAGTCAAAAGATTAAATGTTAAAGTTTCATCCATATTGACCATTTTGGGATCGTTCGACATGTCCGGAGTCATCGTTTTTCATCCGAAAATTGATGTTTTGGACTGTACCAAAAATCATTCAAAATGTCAATTGGATCGTGCCTCATGTTGAATAACCACTTTTTAAAACCTCAGAGTGACCAAAATGGCCAATTTTACAGAGTTTTGCTTACTCAAAAGCTTCAATTTTATTTTGACCCATTTCAGGCACAGAAATGACTTTAAACACACTTATTTTAGTTGACAAAGTCATAATTCACATCCAACAGTCATTTACAGTCAAAAGATTAAATGTTAAAATTTCATCATTATAGACCATTTTGGGAACGTTCGACAGGTCCGGAGTCATCGTTTTTCATCCGAAAATTGATTTTTTGGATTGTACCAAAAATCATTCAAAATGTCAATTGGATCGTGCCTCATGTTGAATAACCACTTTTTAAACCCTCACAGTGACCAAAATTGCCATTTTAAAGAGTTTTGAATACTCAAAAGCTGCAATTTTGACCCCTTTGAGGCACAGAAATGACTTTAAACACACGTATTTTAGTTGACAAAGTCATAATTCACATCCAACAGTCATTTACAGTCAAAAGATTAAATGTTAAAATTTCATCCATATTGACCATTTTGGGATCGTTTGACATGTCCGGAGTCATCGTTTTTCATCCGAAAATTGATTTTTTTGGACTGTACCAAAAATGATTAGAAATGTCAATTGGATCGTGCCTCATGTTGAATGACCACTTTTTAAACCCTCAGAGTGACCAAAATTGCCATTTTTACAGAGTTTTGATTACTCAAAAGCTTCAATTTTGACCCCTTTGAGGCACAGAAATGACTTTAAACACACTTATTTTAGTTGACAAAGTCATAATTCACATCCAACAGTCATTTACAGTCAAAAGATTAAATGTTAAAATTTCATCCATATTGACCATTTTGGGATCGTTCGACATGTCCGGAGTTATCATTTTTCATCTGAAAATTGATTTTTTGGACTGTACCAAAAATGATTCAAAATGGCAATTGGATCGTGCCTCATGTTGAATAACCACTTTTTAAACCCTCAGAGTGACCAAAATTGCCATTTTTACAGAGTTTTGATTACTCAAAAGCTTCAATTTTGACCCCTTTGAGGCACAGAAATGACTTTAAACACACTTATTTTAGTTGACAAAGTCATAATTCACATCCAACAGTCATTTACAGTCAAAAGATTAAATGTTAAAATTTCATCCATATTGACCATTTTGGGATCGTTCGGCATGTCCGGAGTCATCGTTTTTCATCCGAAAATTGAATTTTTGGACTGTACCAGAAATGATTCAAAATGTCAATTGGATCGTGCCTCATGTTGAATAACCACTTTTTAAACCCTCACAGTGACCAAAATTGCCATTTTTACAGAGTTTTGATTACTCAAAAGCTTCAATTTTGACCCCTTTGAGGCACAGAAATGACTTTAAACACACTTATTTTAGTTGACAAAGTCATAATTCACATCCAAAAGTCATTTACAGTCAAAAGATTAAATGTTAAAATTTCATCCATATTGACCATTTTGGGATCGTTCGACATGTCCGGAGTCATCGTTTTTCCTCCGAAAATTGATTTTTTGGACTGTACCAAAAATGATTTGAAATGTCAATTGGATCGTGCCTCATGTTGAATAACCACTTTTTAAACCCTCACAGTGACCAAAATTGCCAATTTTACAGAGTTTTGCTTACTCAAAAGCTTCAATTTTGACCCATTTCAGGCACAGAAATGACTTTAAACACACTTATTTTAGTTGACAAAGTCATAATTCACATCCAACAGTCATTTACAGTCAAAAGATTAAATGTTAAAATTTCATCCATATTGACCATTTTGGGATCGTTTGACATGTCCGGAGTCATCGTTTTTCATCCGAAAATTGATTTTTTGGACTGTACCAAAAATGATTCAAAATGTCAAGTGGATCGTGCCTCATGTTGAATGACCACTTTTTAAACCCTCACAGTGACCAAAATTGCCAATTTTACAGAGTTTTGCTTACTCAAAAGCTTCAATTTTGACCCATTTCAGGCACAGAAATGACTTTAAACACACTTATTTTAGTTGACAAAGTCATAATTCACATCCAACAGTCATTTACAGTCAAAAGATTAAATGTTAAAATTTCGTCCATATTGACCATTTTGGGATCATTCGACATGTCAGGAGTCATCGTTTTTCATCCGAAAATTGATTTTTTGGACTGTACCAAAAATGATTCAAAATGTCAATTGGATCGTGCCTCATGTTGAATAACCACTTTTTAAACCTTCACAGTGACCAAAATTGCCATTTTTACAGAGTTTTGATTACTCAAAAGCTTCAATTTTGACCCCTTTGAGGCACAGAAATGACTTTAAACACACTTATTTTAGTTGACAAAGTCATAATTCACATCCAACAGTCATTTAGAGTCAAAAGATTAAATGTTAAAATTTCATCCATATTGACCATTTTGGGATCGTTCGACATGTCCGGAGTCATCGTTTTTCATCCGAAAATTGATTTTTTGGACTGTACCAAAAATGATTCAAAATGTCAATTGGATCGTGCCTCATGTTGAATGACCACTTTTTAAACCCTCAGAGTGACCAAAATTGCCATTTTTACAGAGTTTTGCTTACTCAAAAGCTTCAATTTTGACCCGTTTCAGGCACAGAAATGACTTTAAACACACTTATTTTAGGTGACAAAGTCATAATTCACATCCAGCAGTCATTTACAGTCAAAAGATTAAATGTTAAAATTTCATCCATATTGACCATTTTGGGATCGTTCGACATGTCAGGAGTCATCGTTTTTCATCCGAAAATTGATTTTTTGGACTGTACCAAAAATGATTCAAAATGTCAATTGGATCGTGCCTCATGTTGAATAACCACTTTTTAAACCCGCACAGTGACCAAAATTGCCATTTTTACAGAGTTTTGATTACTCAAAAGCTTCAATTTTGACCCCTTTGAGGCACAGAAATGACTTTAAACACACTTATTTTAGTTGACAAAGTCATAATTCACATCCAACAGTCATTTACAGTCAAAGGATTAAATGTTAAAATTTCATCCATATTGACCATTTTGGGATCGTTCGGCATGTCCGGAGTCATCGTTTTTCATCCGAAAATTAATTTTTGGGACTGTACCAGAAATGATTCAAAATGTCAATTGGATCGTGCCTCATGTTGAATAACCTCTTTTTAAACCCTCACAGTGACCAAAATTGCCATTTTTACAGAGTTTTGATTACTCAAAAGCTTCAATTTTGACCCCTTTGAGGCACAGAAATGACTTTAAACACACTTATTTTAGTTGACAAAGTCATAATTCACATCCAACAGTCATTTACAGTCAAAAGATTAAATGTTAAAATTTCATCATTATAGACCATTTTGGGAACGTTCGACAGGTCCGGAGTCATCGTTTTTCATCCGAAAATTGATTTTTTGGATTGTACCAAAAATGATTCAAAATGTCAATTGGATCGTGCCTCATGTTGAATAACCACTTTTTAAACCCTCACAGTGACCAAAATTGCCATTTTAAAGAGTTTTGAATACTCAAAAGCTGCAATTTTGACCCCTTTGAGGCACAGAAATGACTTTAAACACACGTATTTTAGTTGACAAAGTCATAATTCACATCCAACAGTCATTTACAGTCAAAAGATTAAATGTTAAAATTTCATCCATATTGACCATTTTGGGATCGTTCGACATGTCCGGAGTCATCGTTTTTCATCCGAAAATTGATTTTTTGGACTGTACCAAAAATGATTCAAAATGTCAATTGGATCGTGCCTCATGTTGAATAACCACTTTTTAAACCCTCAGAGTGACCAAAATTGCCATTTTTACAGAGTTTTGCTTACTCAAAAGCTTCAATTTTGACCTGTTTCAGGCACAGAAATGACTTTAAACACACCAATTTTAGTTGACAAAGTCATAATTCACATCCAACAGTCATTTACAGTCAAAAGATTAAATGTTAAAATTTCATCCATATTGACCATTTTGGGATCGTTCGGCATGTCCGGAGTCATCGTTTTTCATCCGAAAATTGATTTTTTGGACTGTACCAGAAATGATTCAAAATGTCAATTGGATCGTGCCTCATGTTGAATAACCACTTTTTAAACCCTCACAGTGACCAAAATTGCCATTTTTACAGAGTTTTGATTACTCAAAAGCTTCAATTTTGACCCATTTCAGGCACAGAAATGACTTTAAACACACTTATTTTAGTTGACAAAGTCATAATTCACATCCAACAGTCATTTACAGTCAAAAGATTAAATGTTAAAATTTCATCATTATAGACCATTTTGGGAACGTTCGACAGGTCCGGAGTCATCGTTTTTCATCCGAAAATTGATTTTTTGGACAGTACCAAAAATCATTCAAAATGTCAATTGGATCGTGCCTCATGTTGAATGACCACTTTTTAAACCCTCACAGTGACCAAAATTGCCATTTTTACAGAGTTTTGATTACTCAAAAGCTTTAATTTTGACCCCTTTGAGGCACAGAAATGACTTTAAACACACTTATTTTAGTTGACAAAGTCATAATTCACATCCAACAGTCATTTACAGTCAAAAGATTAAATGTTAAAATTTCATCCATATTGACCATTTTGGGATCGTTCGGCATGTCCGGAGTCATCGTTTTTCATCCAAAAATTGATTTTTTGGACTGTACCAAAAATGATTCAAAATGTCAATTGGATCGTGCCTCATGTTGAATAACCACTTTTTAAACCCGCACAGTGACCAAAATTGCCATTTTTACAGAGTTTTGATTACTCAAAAGCTTCAATTTTGACCCCTTTGAGGCACAGAAATGACTTTAAACACACTTATTTTAGTTGACAAAGTCATAATTCACATCCAACAGTCATTTACAGTCAAAAGATTAAATGTTAAAATTTCATCCATATTGACCATTTTGGGATCGTTCGGCATGTCCGGAGTCATCGTTTTTCATCCGAAAATTAATTTTTGGGACTGTACCAGAAATGATTCAAAATGTCAATTGGATCGTGCCTCATGTTGAATAACCACTTTTTAAACCCTCACAGTGACCAAAATTGCCATTTTTACAGAGTTTTGATTACTCAAAAGCTTCAATTTTGACCCCTTTGAGGCACAGAAATGACTTTAAACACACTTATTTTAGTTGACAAAGTCATAATTCACATCCGACAGTCATTTACAGTCAAAAGATTAAATGTTAAAGTTTCATCCATATTGACCATTTTGGGATCGTTCGACATGTCCGGAGTCATCGTTTTTCATCCGAAAATTGATTTTTTGGACTGTACCAAAAATCATTCAAAATGTCAATTGGATCGTGCCTCATGTTGAATAACCACTTTTTAAACCCTCACAGTGACCGAAATGGCCAATTTTACAGAGTTTTGCTTACTCAAAAGCTTCAATTTTGACCCCTTTGAGGCACAGAAATGACTTTAAACACACTTATTTTAGTTGACAAAGTCATAATTCACATCCAACAGTCATTTAGAGTCAAAAGATTAAATGTTAAAATTTCATCCATATTGACCAATTTGGGATCGTTTGACATGTCCGGAGTCATCGTTTTTCATCCGAAAATTGATTTTTTGGACTGTACCAAAAATGATTCAAAATGTCAATTGGATAGTGCCTCATGTTGAATGACCACTTTTTAAACCCTCACAGTGACCAAAATTGCCAATTTTACAGAGTTTTGCTTACTCAAAAGCTTCAATTTTGACCCATTTCAGGCACAGAAATGACTTTAAACACACTTATTTTAGTTGACAAAGTCATAATTCACATCCAACAGTCATTTACAGTCAAAAGATTAAATGTTAAAGTTTCATCCATATTGACCATTTTGGGATCGTTCGACATGTCCGGAGTCATCGTTTTTCATCCGAAAATTGATGTTTTGGACTGTACCAAAAATCATTCAAAATGTCAATTGGATCGTGCCTCATGTTGAATAACCACTTTTTAAAACCTCAGAGTGACCAAAATGGCCAATTTTACAGAGTTTTGCTTACTCAAAAGCTTCAATTTTATTTTGACCCATTTCAGGCACAGAAATGACTTTAAACACACTTATTTTAGTTGACAAAGTCATAATTCACATCCAACAGTCATTTACAGTCAAAAGATTAAATGTTAAAATTTCATCATTATAGACCATTTTGGGAACGTTCGACAGGTCCGGAGTCATCGTTTTTCATCCGAAAATTGATTTTTTGGATTGTACCAAAAATCATTCAAAATGTCAATTGGATCGTGCCTCATGTTGAATAACCACTTTTTAAACCCTCACAGTGACCAAAATTGCCATTTTAAAGAGTTTTGAATACTCAAAAGCTGCAATTTTGACCCCTTTGAGGCACAGAAATGACTTTAAACACACGTATTTTAGTTGACAAAGTCATAATTCACATCCAACAGTCATTTACAGTCAAAAGATTAAATGTTAAAATTTCATCCATATTGACCATTTTGGGATCGTTTGACATGTCCGGAGTCATCGTTTTTCATCCGAAAATTGATTTTTTTGGACTGTACCAAAAATGATTAGAAATGTCAATTGGATCGTGCCTCATGTTGAATGACCACTTTTTAAACCCTCAGAGTGACCAAAATTGCCATTTTTACAGAGTTTTGATTACTCAAAAGCTTCAATTTTGACCCCTTTGAGGCACAGAAATGACTTTAAACACACTTATTTTAGTTGACAAAGTCATAATTCACATCCAACAGTCATTTACAGTCAAAAGATTAAATGTTAAAATTTCATCCATATTGACCATTTTGGGATCGTTCGACATGTCCGGAGTTATCATTTTTCATCTGAAAATTGATTTTTTGGACTGTACCAAAAATGATTCAAAATGGCAATTGGATCGTGCCTCATGTTGAATAACCACTTTTTAAACCCTCAGAGTGACCAAAATTGCCATTTTTACAGAGTTTTGATTACTCAAAAGCTTCAATTTTGACCCCTTTGAGGCACAGAAATGACTTTAAACACACTTATTTTAGTTGACAAAGTCATAATTCACATCCAACAGTCATTTACAGTCAAAAGATTAAATGTTAAAATTTCATCCATATTGACCATTTTGGGATCGTTCGGCATGTCCGGAGTCATCGTTTTTCATCCGAAAATTGAATTTTTGGACTGTACCAGAAATGATTCAAAATGTCAATTGGATCGTGCCTCATGTTGAATAACCACTTTTTAAACCCTCACAGTGACCAAAATTGCCATTTTTACAGAGTTTTGATTACTCAAAAGCTTCAATTTTGACCCCTTTGAGGCACAGAAATGACTTTAAACACACTTATTTTAGTTGACAAAGTCATAATTCACATCCAAAAGTCATTTACAGTCAAAAGATTAAATGTTAAAATTTCATCCATATTGACCATTTTGGGATCGTTCGACATGTCCGGAGTCATCGTTTTTCCTCCGAAAATTGATTTTTTGGACTGTACCAAAAATGATTTGAAATGTCAATTGGATCGTGCCTCATGTTGAATAACCACTTTTTAAACCCTCACAGTGACCAAAATTGCCAATTTTACAGAGTTTTGCTTACTCAAAAGCTTCAATTTTGACCCATTTCAGGCACAGAAATGACTTTAAACACACTTATTTTAGTTGACAAAGTCATAATTCACATCCAACAGTCATTTACAGTCAAAAGATTAAATGTTAAAATTTCATCCATATTGACCATTTTGGGATCGTTTGACATGTCCGGAGTCATCGTTTTTCATCCGAAAATTGATTTTTTGGACTGTACCAAAAATGATTCAAAATGTCAAGTGGATCGTGCCTCATGTTGAATGACCACTTTTTAAACCCTCACAGTGACCAAAATTGCCAATTTTACAGAGTTTTGCTTACTCAAAAGCTTCAATTTTGACCCATTTCAGGCACAGAAATGACTTTAAACACACTTATTTTAGTTGACAAAGTCATAATTCACATCCAACAGTCATTTACAGTCAAAAGATTAAATGTTAAAATTTCGTCCATATTGACCATTTTGGGATCATTCGACATGTCAGGAGTCATCGTTTTTCATCCGAAAATTGATTTTTTGGACTGTACCAAAAATGATTCAAAATGTCAATTGGATCGTGCCTCATGTTGAATAACCACTTTTTAAACCTTCACAGTGACCAAAATTGCCATTTTTACAGAGTTTTGATTACTCAAAAGCTTCAATTTTGACCCCTTTGAGGCACAGAAATGACTTTAAACACACTTATTTTAGTTGACAAAGTCATAATTCACATCCAACAGTCATTTAGAGTCAAAAGATTAAATGTTAAAATTTCATCCATATTGACCATTTTGGGATCGTTCGACATGTCCGGAGTCATCGTTTTTCATCCGAAAATTGATTTTTTGGACTGTACCAAAAATGATTCAAAATGTCAATTGGATCGTGCCTCATGTTGAATGACCACTTTTTAAACCCTCAGAGTGACCAAAATTGCCATTTTTACAGAGTTTTGCTTACTCAAAAGCTTCAATTTTGACCCGTTTCAGGCACAGAAATGACTTTAAACACACTTATTTTAGGTGACAAAGTCATAATTCACATCCAGCAGTCATTTACAGTCAAAAGATTAAATGTTAAAATTTCATCCATATTGACCATTTTGGGATCGTTCGACATGTCAGGAGTCATCGTTTTTCATCCGAAAATTGATTTTTTGGACTGTACCAAAAATGATTCAAAATGTCAATTGGATCGTGCCTCATGTTGAATAACCACTTTTTAAACCCTCACAGTGACCAAAATTGCCAATTTTACAGAGTTTTGCTTACTCAAAAGCTTCAATTTTGACCCATTTCAGGCACAGAAATGACTTTAAACACACTTATTTTAGTTGACAAAGTCATAATTCACATCCAACAGTCATTTACAGTCAAAAGATTAAATGTTAAAATTGCATCCATATTGACCATTTTGGGATCGTTTGACATGTCCGGAGTCATCGTTTTTCATCCGAAAATTGATTTTTTGGACTGTACCAAAAATGATTCAAAATGTCAATTGGATCGTGCCTCATGTTGAATGACCACTTTTTAAACCCTCAGAGTGACCAAAATTGCCATTTTTACAGAGTTTTGCTTACTCAAAAGCTTCAATTGTGACCCGTTTCAGGCACAGAAATGACTTTAAGCACACTTATTTTAGTTGACAAAGTCATAATTCACATCCAACAGTCATTTACAGTCAAAAGATTAAATGTTAAAATTTCATCCATATTGACCATTTTGGGATCGTTCGACATGTCCGGAGTCATCGTTTTTCATCCGAAAATTGATTTTTTGGACAGTACCAAAAATCATTCAAAATGTCAATTGGATCGTGCCTCATGTTGAATAACCACTTTTTAAACCCTCACAGTGACCAAAATTGCCAATTTTACAGAGTTTTGCTTACTCAAAAGCTTCAATTTTGACCCATTTCAGGCACAGAAATGACTTTAAACACACTTATTTTAGTTCACAAAGTCATAATTCACATCCAACAGTCATTTACAGTCAAAAGATTAAATGTTAAAATTTCATCATTATAGACCATTTTGGGAACGTTCGACAGGTCCGGAGTCATCGTTTTTCATCCGAAAATTGATTTTTTGGATTGTACCAAAAATGATTCAAAATGTCAATTGGATCGTGCCTCATGTTGAATAACCACTTTTTAAACCCTCACAGTGACCAAAATTGCCATTTTAAAGAGTTTTGAATACTCAAAAGCTGCAATTTTGACCCCTTTGAGGCACAGAAATGACTTTAAACACACGTATTTTAGTTGACAAAGTCATAATTCACATCCAACAGTCATTTACAGTCAAAAGATTAAATGTTAAAATTTCATCCATATTGACCATTTTGGGATCGTTCGACATGTCCGGAGTCATCGTTTTTCATCCGAAAATTGATTTTTTGGACAGTACCAAAAATCATTCAAAATGTCAATTGGATCGTGCCTCATGTTGAATAACCACTTTTTAAACCCTCACAGTGACCAAAATTGCCATTTTAAAGAGTTTTGAATACTCAAAAGCTTCCATTTTGACCCCTTTGAGGCACAGAAATGACTTTAAACACACGTATTTTAGTTGACAAAGTCATAATTCACATCCAACAGTCATTTACAGTCAAAAGATTAAATGTTAAAATTTCATCCATATTGACCATTTTGGGATCGTTCGACATGTCCGGAGTCATCGTTTTTCATCCGAAAATTGATTTTTTGGACAGTACCAAAAATCATTCAAAATGTCAATTGGATCGTGCCTCATGTTGAATGACCACTTTTTAAACCCTCACAGTGACCAAAATTGCCATTTTTACAGAGTTTTGATTACTCAAAAGCTTTAATTTTGACCCCTTTGAGGCACAGAAATGACTTTAAACACACTTATTTTAGTTGACAAAGTCATAATTCACATCCAACAGTCATTTACAGTCAAAAGATTAAATGTTAAAATTTCATCCATATTGAACATTTTGGGATCGTTCGGCATGTCCGGAGTCATCGTTTTTCATCCAAAAATTGATTTTTTGGACTGTACCAAAAATGATTCAAAATGTCAATTGGATCGTGCCTCATGTTGAATAACCACTTTTTAAACCCGCACAGTGACCAAAATTGCCATTTTTACAGAGTTTTGATTACTCAAAAGCTTCAATTTTGACCCCTTTGAGGCACAGAAATGACTTTAAACACACTTATTTTAGTTGACAAAGTCATAATTCACATCCAACAGTCATTTACAGTCAAAGGATTAAATGTTAAAATTTCATCCATATTGACCATTTTGGGATCGTTCGGCATGTCCGGAGTCATCGTTTTTCATCCGAAAATTAATTTTTGGGACTGTACCAGAAATGATTCAAAATGTCAATTGGATCGTGCCTCATGTTGAATAACCACTTTTTAAACCCTCACAGTGACCAAAATTGCCATTTTTACAGAGTTTTGATTACTCAAAAGCTTCAATTTTGACCCCTTTGAGGCACAGAAATGACTTTAAACACACTTATTTTAGTTGACAAAGTCATAATTCACATCCAACAGTCATTTACAGTCAAAAGATTAAATGTTAAAATTTCATCATTATAGACCATTTTGGGAACGTTCGACAGGTCCGGAGTCATCGTTTTTCATCCGAAAATTGATTTTTTGGATTGTACCAAAAATGATTCAAAATGTCAATTGGATCGTGCCTCATGTTGAATAACCACTTTTTAAACCCTCACAGTGACCAAAATTGCCATTTTAAAGAGTTTTGAATACTCAAAAGCTGCAATTTTGACCCCTTTGAGGCACAGAAATGACTTTAAACACACGTATTTTAGTTGACAAAGTCATAATTCACATCCAACAGTCATTTACAGTCAAAAGATTAAATGTTAAAATTTCATCCATATTGACCATTTTGGGATCGTTCGACATGTCCGGAGTCATCGTTTTTCATCCGAAAATTGATTTTTTGGACTGTACCAAAAATGATTCAAAATGTCAATTGGATCGTGCCTCATGTTGAATAACCACTTTTTAAACCCTCAGAGTGACCAAAATTGCCATTTTTACAGAGTTTTGCTTACTCAAAAGCTTCAATTTTGACCTGTTTCAGGCACAGAAATGACTTTAAACACACCAATTTTAGTTGACAAAGTCATAATTCACATCCAACAGTCATTTACAGTCAAAAGATTAAATGTTAAAATTTCATCCATATTGACCATTTTGGGATCGTTCGGCATGTCCGGAGTCATCGTTTTTCATCCGAAAATTGATTTTTTGGACTGTACCAGAAATGATTCAAAATGTCAATTGGATCGTGCCTCATGTTGAATAACCACTTTTTAAACCCTCACAGTGACCAAAATTGCCATTTTTACAGAGTTTTGATTACTCAAAAGCTTCAATTTTGACCCATTTCAGGCACAGAAATGACTTTAAACACACTTATTTTAGTTGACAAAGTCATAATTCACATCCAACAGTCATTTACAGTCAAAAGATTAAATGTTAAAATTTCATCATTATAGACCATTTTGGGAACGTTCGACAGGTCCGGAGTCATCGTTTTTCATCCGAAAATTGATTTTTTGGATTGTACCAAAAATGATTCAAAATGTCAATTGGATCGTGCCTCATGTTGAATAACCACTTTTTAAACCCTCACAGTGACCAAAATTGCCATTTTAAAGAGTTTTGAATACTCAAAAGCTGCAATTTTGACCCCTTTGAGGCACAGAAATGACTTTAAACACACGTATTTTAGTTGACAAAGTCATAATTCACATCCAACAGTCATTTACAGTCAAAAGATTAAATGTTAAAATTTCATCCATATTGACCATTTTGGGATCGTTCGACATGTCCGGAGTCATCGTTTTTCATCCGAAAATTGATTTTTTGGACAGTACCAAAAATCATTCAAAATGTCAATTGGATCGTGCCTCATGTTGAATAACCACTTTTTAAACCCTCACAGTGACCAAAATTGCCATTTTAAAGAGTTTTGAATACTCAAAAGCTTCAATTTTGACCCCTTTGAGGCACAGAAATGACTTTAAACACACGTATTTTAGTTGACAAAGTCATAATTCACATCCAACAGTCATTTACAGTCAAAAGATTAAATGTTAAAATTTCATCCATATTGACCATTTTGGGATCGTTCGACATGTCCGGAGTCATCGTTTTTCATCCGAAAATTGATTTTTTGGACAGTACCAAAAATCATTCAAAATGTCAATTGGATCGTGCCTCATGTTGAATGACCACTTTTTAAACCCTCACAGTGACCAAAATTGCCATTTTTACAGAGTTTTGATTACTCAAAAGCTTTAATTTTGACCCCTTTGAGGCACAGAAATGACTTTAAACACACTTATTTTAGTTGACAAAGTCATAATTCACATCCAACAGTCATTTACAGTCAAAAGATTAAATGTTAAAATTTCATCCATATTGAACATTTTGGGATCGTTCGGCATGTCCGGAGTCATCGTTTTTCATCCAAAAATTGATTTTTTGGACTGTACCAAAAATGATTCAAAATGTCAATTGGATCGTGCCTCATGTTGAATAACCACTTTTTAAACCCGCACAGTGACCAAAATTGCCATTTTTACAGAGTTTTGATTACTCAAAAGCTTCAATTTTGACCCCTTTGAGGCACAGAAATGACTTTAAACACACTTATTTTAGTTGACAAAGTCATAATTCACATCCAACAGTCATTTACAGTCAAAGGATTAAATGTTAAAATTTCATCCATATTGACCATTTTGGGATCGTTCGGCATGTCCGGAGTCATCGTTTTTCATCCGAAAATTAATTTTTGGGACTGTACCAGAAATGATTCAAAATGTCAATTGGATCGTGCCTCATGTTGAATAACCACTTTTTAAACCCTCACAGTGACCAAAATTGCCATTTTTACAGAGTTTTGATTACTCAAAAGCTTCAATTTTGACCCCTTTGAGGCACAGAAATGACTTTAAACACACTTATTTTAGTTGACAAAGTCATAATTCACATCCAACAGTCATTTACAGTCAAAAGATTAAATGTTAAAATTTCATCATTATAGACCATTTTGGGAACGTTCGACAGGTCCGGAGTCATCGTTTTTCATCCGAAAATTGATTTTTTGGATTGTACCAAAAATGATTCAAAATGTCAATTGGATCGTGCCTCATGTTGAATAACCACTTTTTAAACCCTCACAGTGACCAAAATTGCCATTTTAAAGAGTTTTGAATACTCAAAAGCTGCAATTTTGACCCCTTTGAGGCACAGAAATGACTTTAAACACACGTATTTTAGTTGACAAAGTCATAATTCACATCCAACAGTCATTTACAGTCAAAAGATTAAATGTTAAAATTTCATCCATATTGACCATTTTGGGATCGTTCGACATGTCCGGAGTCATCGTTTTTCATCCGAAAATTGATTTTTTGGACTGTACCAAAAATGATTCAAAATGTCAATTGGATCGTGCCTCATGTTGAATAACCACTTTTTAAACCCTCAGAGTGACCAAAATTGCCATTTTTACAGAGTTTTGCTTACTCAAAAGCTTCAATTTTGACCTGTTTCAGGCACAGAAATGACTTTAAACACACCAATTTTAGTTGACAAAGTCATAATTCACATCCAACAGTCATTTACAGTCAAAAGATTAAATGTTAAAATTTCATCCATATTGACCATTTTGGGATCGTTCGGCATGTCCGGAGTCATCGTTTTTCATCCGAAAATTGATTTTTTGGACTGTACCAGAAATGATTCAAAATGTCAATTGGATCGTGCCTCATGTTGAATAACCACTTTTTAAACCCTCACAGTGACCAAAATTGCCATTTTTACAGAGTTTTGATTACTCAAAAGCTTCAATTTTGACCCATTTCAGGCACAGAAATGACTTTAAACACACTTATTTTAGTTGACAAAGTCATAATTCACATCCAACAGTCATTTACAGTCAAAAGATTAAATGTTAAAATTTCATCATTATAGACCATTTTGGGAACGTTCGACAGGTCCGGAGTCATCGTTTTTCATCCGAAAATTGATTTTTTGGATTGTACCAAAAATGATTCAAAATGTCAATTGGATCGTGCCTCATGTTGAATAACCACTTTTTAAACCCTCACAGTGACCAAAATTGCCATTTTAAAGAGTTTTGAATACTCAAAAGCTGCAATTTTGACCCCTTTGAGGCACAGAAATGACTTTAAACACACGTATTTTAGTTGACAAAGTCATAATTCACATCCAACAGTCATTTACAGTCAAAAGATTAAATGTTAAAATTTCATCCATATTGACCATTTTGGGATCGTTCGACATGTCCGGAGTCATCGTTTTTCATCCGAAAATTGATTTTTTGGACAGTACCAAAAATCATTCAAAATGTCAATTGGATCGTGCCTCATGTTGAATAACCACTTTTTAAACCCTCACAGTGACCAAAATTGCCATTTTAAAGAGTTTTGAATACTCAAAAGCTTCAATTTTGACCCCTTTGAGGCACAGAAATGACTTTAAACACACGTATTTTAGTTGACAAAGTCATAATTCACATCCAACAGTCATTTACAGTCAAAAGATTAAATGTTAAAATTTCATCCATATTGACCATTTTGGGATCGTTCGACATGTCCGGAGTCATCGTTTTTCATCCGAAAATTGATTTTTTGGACAGTACCAAAAATCATTCAAAATGTCAATTGGATCGTGCCTCATGTTGAATGACCACTTTTTAAACCCTCACAGTGACCAAAATTGCCATTTTTACAGAGTTTTGATTACTCAAAAGCTTTAATTTTGACCCCTTTGAGGCACAGAAATGACTTTAAACACACTTATTTTAGTTGACAAAGTCATAATTCACATCCAACAGTCATTTACAGTCAAAAGATTAAATGTTAAAATTTCATCCATATTGACCATTTTGGGATCGTTCGGCATGTCCGGAGTCATCGTTTTTCATCCAAAAATTGATTTTTTGGACTGTACCAAAAATGATTCAAAATGTCAATTGGATCGTGCCTCATGTTGAATAACCACTTTTTAAACCCGCACAGTGACCAAAATTGCCATTTTTACAGAGTTTTGATTACTCAAAAGCTTCAATTTTGACCCCTTTGAGGCACAGAAATGACTTTAAACACACTTATTTTAGTTGACAAAGTCATAATTCACATCCAACAGTCATTTACAGTCAAAAGATTAAATGTTAAAGTTTCATCCATATTGACCATTTTGGGATCGTTCGACATGTCCGGAGTCATCGTTTTTCATCCGAAAATTGATTTTTTGGACTGTACCAAAAATCATTCAAAATGTCAATTGGATCGTGCCTCATGTTGAATAACCACTTTTTAAACCCTCACAGTGACCGAAATGGCCAATTTTACAGAGTTTTGCTTACTCAAAAGCTTCAATTTTGACCCCTTTGAGGCACAGAAATGACTTTAAACACACTTATTTTAGTTGACAAAGTCATAATTCACATCCAACAGTCATTTAGAGTCAAAAGATTAAATGTTAAAATTTCATCCATATTGACCATTTTGGGATCGTTTGACATGTCCGGAGTCATCGTTTTTCATCCGAAAATTGATTTTTTGGACTGTACCAAAAATGATTCAAAATGTCAATTGGATAGTGCCTCATGTTGAATGACCACTTTTTAAACCCTCACAGTGACCAAAATTGCCAATTTTACAGAGTTTTGCTTACTCAAAAGCTTCAATTTTGACCCATTTCAGGCACAGAAATGACTTTAAACACACTTATTTTAGTTGACAAAGTCATAATTCACATCCAACAGTCATTTACAGTCAAAAGATTAAATGTTAAAGTTTCATCCATATTGACCATTTTGGGATCGTTCGACATGTCCGGAGTCATCGTTTTTCATCCGAAAATTGATGTTTTGGACTGTACCAAAAATCATTCAAAATGTCAATTGGATCGTGCCTCATGTTGAATAACCACTTTTTAAACCCTCACAGTGACCAAAATGGCCAATTTTACAGAGTTTTGCTTACTCAAAAGCTTCAATTTTATTTTGACCCATTTCAGGCACAGAAATGACTTTAAACACACTTATTTTAGTTGACAAAGTCATAATTCACATCCAACAGTCATTTACAGTCAAAAGATTAAATGTTAAAATTTCATCATTATAGACCATTTTGGGAACGTTCGACAGGTCCGGAGTCATCGTTTTTCATCCGAAAATTGATTTTTTGGATTGTACCAAAAATCATTCAAAATGTCAATTGGATCGTGCCTCATGTTGAATAACCACTTTTTAAACCCTCACAGTGACCAAAATTGCCATTTTAAAGAGTTTTGAATACTCAAAAGCTGCAATTTTGACCCCTTTGAGGCACAGAAATGACTTTAAACACACGTATTTTAGTTGACAAAGTCATAATTCACATCCAACAGTCATTTACAGTCAAAATATTAAATGTTAAAATTTCATCCATATTGACCATTTTGGGATCGTTTGACATGTCCGGAGTCATCGTTTTTCATCCGAAAATTGATTTTTTTGGACTGTACCAAAAATGATTCAAAATGTCAATTGGATCGTGCCTCATGTTGAATGACCACTTTTTAAACCCTCAGAGTGACCAAAATTGCCATTTTTACAGAGTTTTGATTACTCAAAAGCTTCAATTTTGACCCCTTTGAGGCACAGAAATGACTTTAAACACACTTATTTTAGTTGACAAAGTCATAATTCACATCCAACAGTCATTTACAGTCAAAAGATTAAATGTTAAAATTTCATCCATATTGACCATTTTGGGATCGTTCGACATGTCCGGAGTTATCATTTTTCATCTGAAAATTGATTTTTTGGACTGTACCAAAAATGATTCAAAATGGCAATTGGATCGTGCCTCATGTTGAATAACCACTTTTTAAACCCTCAGAGTGACCAAAATTGCCATTTTTACAGAGTTTTGATTACTCAAAAGCTTCAATTTTGACCCCTTTGAGGCACAGAAATGACTTTAAACACACTTATTTTAGTTGACAAAGTCATAATTCACATCCAACAGTCATTTACAGTCAAAAGATTAAATGTTAAAATTTCATCCATATTGACCATTTTGGGATCGTTCGGCATGTCCGGAGTCATCGTTTTTCATCCGAAAATTGAATTTTTGGACTGTACCAGAAATGATTCAAAATGTCAATTGGATCGTGCCTCATGTTGAATAACCACTTTTTAAACCCTCACAGTGACCAAAATTGCCATTTTTACAGAGTTTTGATTACTCAAAAGCTTCAATTTTGACCCCTTTGAGGCACAGAAATGACTTTAAACACACTTATTTTAGTTGACAAAGTCATAATTCACATCCAAAAGTCATTTACAGTCAAAAGATTAAATGTTAAAATTTCATCCATATTGACCATTTTGGGATCGTTCGACATGTCCGGAGTCATCGTTTTTCCTCCGAAAATTGATTTTTTGGACTGTACCAAAAATGATTTGAAATGTCAATTGGATCGTGCCTCATGTTGAATAACCACTTTTTAAACCCTCACAGTGACCAAAATTGCCAATTTTACAGAGTTTTGCTTACTCAAAAGCTTCAATTTTGACCCATTTCAGGCACAGAAATGACTTTAAACACACTTATTTTAGTTGACAAAGTCATAATTCACATCCAACAGTCATTTACAGTCAAAAGATTAAATGTTAAAATTTCATCCATATTGACCATTTTGGGATCGTTTGACATGTCCGGAGTCATCGTTTTTCATCCGAAAATTGATTTTTTGGACTGTACCAAAAATGATTCAAAATGTCAAGTGGATCGTGCCTCATGTTGAATGACCACTTTTTAAACCCTCACAGTGACCAAAATTGCCAATTTTACAGAGTTTTGCTTACTCAAAAGCTTCAATTTTGACCCATTTCAGGCACAGAAATGACTTTAAACACACTTATTTTAGTTGACAAAGTCATAATTCACATCCAACAGTCATTTACAGTCAAAAGATTAAATGTTAAAATTTCGTCCATATTGACCATTTTGGGATCATTCGACATGTCAGGAGTCATCGTTTTTCATCCGAAAATTGATTTTTTGGACTGTACCAAAAATGATTCAAAATGTCAATTGGATCGTGCCTCATGTTGAATAACCACTTTTTAAACCTTCACAGTGACCAAAATTGCCATTTTTACAGAGTTTTGATTACTCAAAAGCTTCAATTTTGACCCCTTTGAGGCACAGAAATGACTTTAAACACACTTATTTTAGTTGACAAAGTCATAATTCACATCCAACAGTCATTTAGAGTCAAAAGATTAAATGTTAAAATTTCATCCATATTGACCATTTTGGGATCGTTCGACATGTCCGGAGTCATCGTTTTTCATCCGAAAATTGATTTTTTGGACTGTACCAAAAATGATTCAAAATGTCAATTGGATCGTGCCTCATGTTGAATGACCACTTTTTAAACCCTCAGAGTGACAAAAATTGCCATTTTTACAGAGTTTTGCTTACTCAAAAGCTTCAATTTTGACCCGTTTCAGGCACAGAAATGACTTTAAACACACTTATTTTAGGTGACAAAGTCATAATTCACATCCAGCAGTCATTTACAGTCAAAAGATTAAATGTTAAAATTTCATCCATATTGACCATTTTGGGATCGTTCGACATGTCAGGAGTCATCGTTTTTCATCCGAAAATTGATTTTTTGGACTGTACCAAAAATGATTCAAAATGTCAATTGGATCGTGCCTCATGTTGAATAACCACTTTTTAAACCCTCACAGTGACCAAAATTGCCAATTTTACAGAGTTTTGCTTACTCAAAAGCTTCAATTTTGACCCATTTCAGGCACAGAAATGACTTTAAACACACTTATTTTAGTTGACAAAGTCATAATTCACATCCAACAGTCATTTACAGTCAAAAGATTAAATGTTAAAATTGCATCCATATTGACCATTTTGGGATCGTTTGACATGTCCGGAGTCATCGTTTTTTATCCGAAAATTGATTTTTTGGACTGTACCAAAAATGATTCAAAATGTCAATTGGATCGTGCCTCATGTTGAATGACCACTTTTTAAACCCTCAGAGTGACCAAAATTGCCATTTTTACAGAGTTTTGATTACTCAAAAGCTTCAATTTTGACCCCTTTGAGGCACAGAAATGACTTTAAACACACTTATTTTAGTTGACAAAGTCATAATTCACATCCAACAGTCATTTACAGTCAAAAGATTAAATGTTAAAATTTCATCCATATTGACCATTTTGGGATCGTTCGACATGTCCGGAGTCATCATTTTTCATCTGAAAATTGATTTTTTGGACTGTACCAAAAATGATTCAAAATGGCAATTGGATCGTGCCTCATGTTGAATAACCACTTTTTAAACCCTCAGAGTGACCAAAATTGCCATTTTTACAGAGTTTTGATTACTCAAAAGCTTCAATTTTGACCCCTTTGAGGCACAGAAATGACTTTAAACACACTTATTTTAGTTGACAAAGTCATAATTCACATCCAACAGTCATTTACAGTCAAAAGATTAAATGTTAAAATTTCATCCATATTGACCATTTTGGGATCGTTCGGCATGTCCGGAGTCATCGTTTTTCATCCGAAAATTGAATTTTTGGACTGTACCAGAAATGATTCAAAATGTCAATTGGATCGTGCCTCATGTTGAATAACCACTTTTTAAACCCTCACAGTGACCAAAATTGCCATTTTTACAGAGTTTTGATTACTCAAAAGCTTCAATTTTGACCCCTTTGAGGCACAGAAATGACTTTAAACACACTTATTTTAGTTGACAAAGTCATAATCCACATCCAAAAGTCATTTACAGTCAAAAGATTAAATGTTAAAATTTCATCCATATTGACCATTTTGGGATCGTTCGACATGTCCGGAGTCATCGTTTTTCCTCCGAAAATTGATTTTTTGGACTGTACCAAAAATGATTTGAAATGTCAATTGGATCGTGCCTCATGTTGAATAACCACTTTTTAAACCCTCACAGTGACCAAAATTGCCAATTTTACAGAGTTTTGCTTACTCAAAAGCTTCAATTTTGACCCATTTCAGGCACAGAAATGACTTTAAACACACTTATTTTAGTTGACAAAGTCATAATTCACATCCAACAGTCATTTACAGTCAAAAGATTAAATGTTAAAATTTCATCCATATTGACCATTTTGGGATCGTTTGACATGTCCGGAGTCATCGTTTTTCATCCGAAAATTGATTTTTTGGACCGTACCAAAAATGATTCAAAATGTCAATTGGATCGTGCCTCATGTTGAATGGCCACTTTTTAAACCCTCACAGTGACCAAAATTGCCAATTTTACAGAGTTTTGCTTACTCAAAAGCTTCAATTTTGACCCATTTCAGGCACAGAAATGACTTTAAACACACTTATTTTAGGTGACAAAGTCATAATTCACATCCAACAGTCATTTACAGTCAAAAGATTAAATGTTAAAATTGCATCCATATTGACCATTTTGGGATCGTTTGACATGTCCGGAGTCATCGTTTTTCATCCGAAAATTGATTTTTTGGACTGTACCAAAAATGATTCAAAATGTCAATTGGATCGTGCCTCATGTTGAATGACCACTTTTTAAACCCTCAGAGTGACCAAAATTGCCATTTTTACAGAGTTTTGCTTACTCAAAAGCTTCAATTTTGACCCGTTTCAGGCACAGAAATGACTTTAAGCACACTTATTTTAGTTGACAAAGTCATAATTCACATCCAACAGTCATTTACAGTCAAAAGATTAAATGTTAAAGTTTCATCCATATTGACCATTTTGGGATCGTTCGACATGTCCGGAGTCATCGTTTTTCATCCGAAAATTGATGTTTTGGACTGTACCAAAAATCATTCAAAATGTCAATTGGATCGTGCCTCATGTTGAATAACCACTTTTTAAACCCTCACAGTGACCAAAATGGCCAATTTTACAGAGTTTTGCTTACTCAAAAGCTTCAATTTTATTTTGACCCATTTCAGGCACAGAAATGACTTTAAACACACTTATTTTAGTTGACAAAGTCATAATTCACATCCAACAGTCATTTACAGTCAAAAGATTAAATGTTAAAATTTCATCATTATAGACCATTTTGGGAACGTTCGACAGGTCCGGAGTCATCGTTTTTCATCCGAAAATTGATTTTTTGGATTGTACCAAAAATGATTCAAAATGTCAATTGGATCGTGCCTCATGTTGAATAACCACTTTTTAAACCCTCACAGTGACCAAAATTGCCATTTTAAAGAGTTTTGAATACTCAAAAGCTGCAATTTTGACCCCTTTGAGGCACAGAAATGACTTTAAACACACGTATTTTAGTTGACAAAGTCATAATTCACATCCAACAGTCATTTACAGTCAAAAGATTAAATGTTAAAATTTCATCCATATTGACCATTTTGGGATCGTTCGACATGTCCGGAGTCATCGTTTTTCATCCGAAAATTGATTTTTTGGACAGTACCAAAAATCATTCAAAATGTCAATTGGATCGTGCCTCATGTTGAATAACCACTTTTTAAACCCTCACAGTGACCAAAATTGCCATTTTAAAGAGTTTTGAATACTCAAAAGCTTCCATTTTGACCCCTTTGAGGCACAGAAATGACTTTAAACACACGTATTTTAGTTGACAAAGTCATAATTCACATCCAACAGTCATTTACAGTCAAAAGATTAAATGTTAAAATTTCATCCATATTGACCATTTTGGGATCGTTCGACATGTCCGGAGTCATCGTTTTTCATCCGAAAATTGATTTTTTGGACAGTACCAAAAATCATTCAAAATGTCAATTGGATCGTGCCTCATGTTGAATGACCACTTTTTAAACCCTCACAGTGACCAAAATTGCCATTTTTACAGAGTTTTGATTACTCAAAAGCTTTAATTTTGACCCCTTTGAGGCACAGAAATGACTTTAAACACACTTATTTTAGTTGACAAAGTCATAATTCACATCCAACAGTCATTTACAGTCAAAAGATTAAATGTTAAAATTTCATCCATATTGAACATTTTGGGATCGTTCGGCATGTCCGGAGTCATCGTTTTTCATCCAAAAATTGATTTTTTGGACTGTACCAAAAATGATTCAAAATGTCAATTGGATCGTGCCTCATGTTGAATAACCACTTTTTAAACCCGCACAGTGACCAAAATTGCCATTTTTACAGAGTTTTGATTACTCAAAAGCTTCAATTTTGACCCCTTTGAGGCACAGAAATGACTTTAAACACACTTATTTTAGTTGACAAAGTCATAATTCACATCCAACAGTCATTTACAGTCAAAGGATTAAATGTTAAAATTTCATCCATATTGACCATTTTGGGATCGTTCGGCATGTCCGGAGTCATCGTTTTTCATCCGAAAATTAATTTTTGGGACTGTACCAGAAATGATTCAAAATGTCAATTGGATCGTGCCTCATGTTGAATAACCACTTTTTAAACCCTCACAGTGACCAAAATTGCCATTTTTACAGAGTTTTGATTACTCAAAAGCTTCAATTTTGACCCCTTTGAGGCACAGAAATGACTTTAAACACACTTATTTTAGTTGACAAAGTCATAATTCACATCCAACAGTCATTTACAGTCAAAAGATTAAATGTTAAAATTTCATCATTATAGACCATTTTGGGAACGTTCGACAGGTCCGGAGTCATCGTTTTTCATCCGAAAATTGATTTTTTGGATTGTACCAAAAATGATTCAAAATGTCAATTGGATCGTGCCTCATGTTGAATAACCACTTTTTAAACCCTCACAGTGACCAAAATTGCCATTTTAAAGAGTTTTGAATACTCAAAAGCTGCAATTTTGACCCCTTTGAGGCACAGAAATGACTTTAAACACACGTATTTTAGTTGACAAAGTCATAATTCACATCCAACAGTCATTTACAGTCAAAAGATTAAATGTTAAAATTTCATCCATATTGACCATTTTGGGATCGTTCGACATGTCCGGAGTCATCGTTTTTCATCCGAAAATTGATTTTTTGGACTGTACCAAAAATGATTCAAAATGTCAATTGGATCGTGCCTCATGTTGAATAACCACTTTTTAAACCCTCAGAGTGACCAAAATTGCCATTTTTACAGAGTTTTGCTTACTCAAAAGCTTCAATTTTGACCTGTTTCAGGCACAGAAATGACTTTAAACACACCAATTTTAGTTGACAAAGTCATAATTCACATCCAACAGTCATTTACAGTCAAAAGATTAAATGTTAAAATTTCATCCATATTGACCATTTTGGGATCGTTCGGCATGTCCGGAGTCATCGTTTTTCATCCGAAAATTGATTTTTTGGACTGTACCAGAAATGATTCAAAATGTCAATTGGATCGTGCCTCATGTTGAATAACCACTTTTTAAACCCTCACAGTGACCAAAATTGCCATTTTTACAGAGTTTTGATTACTCAAAAGCTTCAATTTTGACCCATTTCAGGCACAGAAATGACTTTAAACACACTTATTTTAGTTGACAAAGTCATAATTCACATCCAACAGTCATTTACAGTCAAAAGATTAAATGTTAAAATTTCATCATTATAGACCATTTTGGGAACGTTCGACAGGTCCGGAGTCATCGTTTTTCATCCGAAAATTGATTTTTTGGATTGTACCAAAAATGATTCAAAATGTCAATTGGATCGTGCCTCATGTTGAATAACCACTTTTTAAACCCTCACAGTGACCAAAATTGCCATTTTAAAGAGTTTTGAATACTCAAAAGCTGCAATTTTGACCCCTTTGAGGCACAGAAATGACTTTAAACACACGTATTTTAGTTGACAAAGTCATAATTCACATCCAACAGTCATTTACAGTCAAAAGATTAAATGTTAAAATTTCATCCATATTGACCATTTTGGGATCGTTCGACATGTCCGGAGTCATCGTTTTTCATCCGAAAATTGATTTTTTGGACAGTACCAAAAATCATTCAAAATGTCAATTGGATCGTGCCTCATGTTGAATAACCACTTTTTAAACCCTCACAGTGACCAAAATTGCCATTTTAAAGAGTTTTGAATACTCAAAAGCTTCAATTTTGACCCCTTTGAGGCACAGAAATGACTTTAAACACACGTATTTTAGTTGACAAAGTCATAATTCACATCCAACAGTCATTTACAGTCAAAAGATTAAATGTTAAAATTTCATCCATATTGACCATTTTGGGATCGTTCGACATGTCCGGAGTCATCGTTTTTCATCCGAAAATTGATTTTTTGGACAGTACCAAAAATCATTCAAAATGTCAATTGGATCGTGCCTCATGTTGAATGACCACTTTTTAAACCCTCACAGTGACCAAAATTGCCATTTTTACAGAGTTTTGATTACTCAAAAGCTTCAATTTTGACCCATTTCAGGCACAGAAATGACTTTAAACACACTTATTTTAGTTGACAAAGTCATAATTCACATCCAACAGTCATTTACAGTCAAAAGATTAAATGTTAAAATTTCATCATTATAGACCATTTTGGGAACGTTCGACAGGTCCGGAGTCATCGTTTTTCATCCGAAAATTGATTTTTTGGATTGTACCAAAAATGATTCAAAATGTCAATTGGATCGTGCCTCATGTTGAATAACCACTTTTTAAACCCTCACAGTGACCAAAATTGCCATTTTAAAGAGTTTTGAATACTCAAAAGCTGCAATTTTGACCCCTTTGAGGCACAGAAATGACTTTAAACACACGTATTTTAGTTGACAAAGTCATAATTCACATCCAACAGTCATTTACAGTCAAAAGATTAAATGTTAAAATTTCATCCATATTGACCATTTTGGGATCGTTCGACATGTCCGGAGTCATCGTTTTTCATCCGAAAATTGATTTTTTGGACAGTACCAAAAATCATTCAAAATGTCAATTGGATCGTGCCTCATGTTGAATAACCACTTTTTAAACCCTCACAGTGACCAAAATTGCCATTTTAAAGAGTTTTGAATACTCAAAAGCTTCAATTTTGACCCCTTTGAGGCACAGAAATGACTTTAAACACACGTATTTTAGTTGACAAAGTCATAATTCACATCCAACAGTCATTTACAGTCAAAAGATTAAATGTTAAAATTTCATCCATATTGACCATTTTGGGATCGTTCGACATGTCCGGAGTCATCGTTTTTCATCCGAAAATTGATTTTTTGGACAGTACCAAAAATCATTCAAAATGTCAATTGGATCGTGCCTCATGTTGAATGACCACTTTTTAAACCCTCACAGTGACCAAAATTGCCATTTTTACAGAGTTTTGATTACTCAAAAGCTTTAATTTTGACCCCTTTGAGGCACAGAAATGACTTTAAACACACTTATTTTAGTTGACAAAGTCATAATTCACATCCAACAGTCATTTACAGTCAAAAGATTAAATGTTAAAATTTCATCCATATTGACCATTTTGGGATCGTTCGGCATGTCCGGAGTCATCGTTTTTCATCCAAAAATTGATTTTTTGGACTGTACCAAAAATGATTCAAAATGTCAATTGGATCGTGCCTCATGTTGAATAACCACTTTTTAAACCCGCACAGTGACCAAAATTGCCATTTTTACAGAGTTTTGATTACTCAAAAGCTTCAATTTTGACCCCTTTGAGGCACAGAAATGACTTTAAACACACTTATTTTAGTTGACAAAGTCATAATTCACATCCAACAGTCATTTACAGTCAAAAGATTAAATGTTAAAATTTCATCCATATTGACCATTTTGGGATCGTTCGGCATGTCCGGAGTCATCGTTTTTCATCCGAAAATTAATTTTTGGGACTGTACCAGAAATGATTCAAAATGTCAATTGGATCGTGCCTCATGTTGAATAACCACTTTTTAAACCCTCACAGTGACCAAAATTGCCATTTTTACAGAGTTTTGATTACTCAAAAGCTTCAATTTTGACCCCTTTGAGGCACAGAAATGACTTTAAACACACTTATTTTAGTTGACAAAGTCATAATTCACATCCGACAGTCATTTACAGTCAAAAGATTAAATGTTAAAGTTTCATCCATATTGACCATTTTGGGATCGTTCGACATGTCCGGAGTCATCGTTTTTCATCCGAAAATTGATTTTTTGGACTGTACCAAAAATCATTCAAAATGTCAATTGGATCGTGCCTCATGTTGAATAACCACTTTTTAAACCCTCACAGTGACCGAAATGGCCAATTTTACAGAGTTTTGCTTACTCAAAAGCTTCAATTTTGACCCCTTTGAGGCACAGAAATGACTTTAAACACACTTATTTTAGTTGACAAAGTCATAATTCACATCCAACAGTCATTTAGAGTCAAAAGATTAAATGTTAAAATTTCATCCATATTGACCATTTTGGGATCGTTTGACATGTCCGGAGTCATCGTTTTTCATCCGAAAATTGATTTTTTGGACTGTACCAAAAATGATTCAAAATGTCAATTGGATAGTGCCTCATGTTGAATGACCACTTTTTAAACCCTCACAGTGACCAAAATTGCCAATTTTACAGAGTTTTGCTTACTCAAAAGCTTCAATTTTGACCCATTTCAGGCACAGAAATGACTTTAAACACACTTATTTTAGTTGACAAAGTCATAATTCACATCCAACAGTCATTTACAGTCAAAAGATTAAATGTTAAAGTTTCATCCATATTGACCATTTTGGGATCGTTCGACATGTCCGGAGTCATCGTTTTTCATCCGAAAATTGATGTTTTGGACTGTACCAAAAATCATTCAAAATGTCAATTGGATCGTGCCTCATGTTGAATAACCACTTTTTAAACCCTCACAGTGACCAAAATGGCCAATTTTACAGAGTTTTGCTTACTCAAAAGCTTCAATTTTATTTTGACACATTTCAGGCACAGAAATGACTTTAAACACACTTATTTTAGTTGACAAAGTCATAATTCACATCCAACAGTCATTTACAGTCAAAAGATTAAATGTTAAAATTTCATCATTATAGACCATTTTGGGAACGTTCGACAGGTCCGGAGTCATCGTTTTTCATCCGAAAATTGATTTTTTGGATTGTACCAAAAATCATTCAAAATGTCAATTGGATCGTGCCTCATGTTGAATAACCACTTTTTAAACCCTCACAGTGACCAAAATTGCCATTTTAAAGAGTTTTGAATACTCAAAAGCTGCAATTTTGACCCCTTTGAGGCACAGAAATGACTTTAAACACACGTATTTTAGTTGACAAAGTCATAATTCACATCCAACAGTCATTTACAGTCAAAAGATTAAATGTTAAAATGTCATCCATATTGACCATTTTGGGATCGTTTGACATGTCCGGAGTCATCGTTTTTCATCCGAAAATTGATTTTTTTGGACTGTACCAAAAATGATTCAAAATGTCAATTGGATCGTGCCTCATGTTGAATGACCACTTTTTAAACCCTCAGAGTGACCAAAATTGCCATTTTTACAGAGTTTTGATTACTCAAAAGCTTCAATTTTGACCCCTTTGAGGCACAGAAATGACTTTAAACACACTTATTTTAGTTGACAAAGTCATAATTCACATCCAACAGTCATTTACAGTCAAAAGATTAAATGTTAAAATTTCATCCATATTGACCATTTTGGGATCGTTCGGCATGTCCGGAGTCATCGTTTTTCATCCGAAAATTGGATTTTTGGACTGTACCAGAAATGATTCAAAATGTCAATTGGATCGTGCCTCATGTTGAATAACCACTTTTTAAACCCTCACAGTGACCAAAATTGCCATTTTTACAGAGTTTTGATTACTCAAAAGCTTCAATTTTGACCCCTTTGAGGCACAGAAATGACTTTAAACACACTTATTTTAGTTGACAAAGTCATAATTCACATCCAACAGTCATTTACAGTCAAAAGATTAAATGTTAAAATTTCATCCATATTGACCATTTTGGGATCGTTCGGCATGTCCGGAGTCATCGTTTTTCATCCGAAAATTGGATTTTTGGACTGTACCAGAAATGATTCAAAATGTCAATTGGATCGTGCCTCATGTTGAATGACCACTTTTTAAACCCTCAGAGTGACCAAAATTGCCATTTTTACAGAGTTTTGATTACTCAAAAGCTTCAATTTTGACCCCTTTGAGGCACAGAAATGACTTTAAACACACTTATTTTAGTTGACAAAGTCATAATTCACATCCAACAGTCATTTACAGTCAAAAGATTAAATGTTAAAATTTCATCCATATTGACCATTTTGGGATCGTTCGGCATGTCCGGAGTCATCGTTTTTCATCCGAAAATTGGATTTTTGGACTGTACCAGAAATGATTCAAAATGTCAATTGGATCGTGCCTCATGTTGAATAACCACTTTTTAAACCCTCACAGTGACCAAAATTGCCATTTTTACAGAGTTTTGATTACTCAAAAGCTTTAATTTTGACCCCTTTGAGGCACAGAAATGACTTTAAACACACTTATTTTAGTTGACAAAGTCATAATTCACATCCAACAGTCATTTACAGTCAAAAGATTAAATGTTAAAATTTCATCCATATTGAACATTTTGGGATCGTTCGGCATGTCCGGAGTCATCGTTTTTCATCCAAAAATTGATTTTTTGGACTGTACCAAAAATGATTCAAAATGTCAATTGGATCGTGCCTCATGTTGAATAACCACTTTTTAAACCCGCACAGTGACCAAAATTGCCATTTTTACAGAGTTTTGATTACTCAAAAGCTTCAATTTTGACCCCTTTGAGGCACAGAAATGACTTTAAACACACTTATTTTAGTTGACAAAGTCATAATTCACATCCAACAGTCATTTACAGTCAAAGGATTAAATGTTAAAATTTCATCCATATTGACCATTTTGGGATCGTTCGGCATGTCCGGAGTCATCGTTTTTCATCCGAAAATTAATTTTTGGGATTGTACCAGAAATGATTCAAAATGTCAATTGGATCGTGCCTCATGTTGAATAACCTCTTTTTAAACCCTCACAGTGACCAAAATTGCCATTTTTACAGAGTTTTGATTACTCAAAAGCTTCAATTTTGACCCCTTTGAGGCACAGAAATGACTTTAAACACACTTATTTTAGTTGACAAAGTCATAATTCACATCCAACAGTCATTTACAGTCAAAAGATTAAATGTTAAAATTTCATCATTATAGACCATTTTGGGAACGTTCGACAGGTCCGGAGTCATCGTTTTTCATCCGAAAATTGATTTTTTGGATTGTACCAAAAATGATTCAAAATGTCAATTGGATCGTGCCTCATGTTGAATAACCACTTTTTAAACCCTCACAGTGACCAAAATTGCCATTTTAAAGAGTTTTGAATACTCAAAAGCTGCAATTTTGACCCCTTTGAGGCACAGAAATGACTTTAAACACACGTATTTTAGTTGACAAAGTCATAATTCACATCCAACAGTCATTTACAGTCAAAAGATTAAATGTTAAAATTTCATCCATATTGACCATTTTGGGATCGTTCGACATGTCCGGAGTCATCGTTTTTCATCCGAAAATTGATTTTTTGGACTGTACCAAAAATGATTCAAAATGTCAATTGGATCGTGCCTCATGTTGAATAACCACTTTTTAAACCCTCAGAGTGACCAAAATTGCCATTTTTACAGAGTTTTGCTTACTCAAAAGCTTCAATTTTGACCTGTTTCAGGCACAGAAATGACTTTAAACACACCAATTTTAGTTGACAAAGTCATAATTCACATCCAACAGTCATTTACAGTCAAAAGATTAAATGTTAAAATTTCATCCATATTGACCATTTTGGGATCGTTCGGCATGTCCGGAGTCATCGTTTTTCATCCGAAAATTGATTTTTTGGACTGTACCAGAAATGATTCAAAATGTCAATTGGATCGTGCCTCATGTTGAATAACCACTTTTTAAACCCTCACAGTGACCAAAATTGCCATTTTTACAGAGTTTTGATTACTCAAAAGCTTCAATTTTGACCCATTTCAGGCACAGAAATGACTTTAAACACACTTATTTTAGTTGACAAAGTCATAATTCACATCCAACAGTCATTTACAGTCAAAAGATTAAATGTTAAAATTTCATCATTATAGACCATTTTGGGAACGTTCGACAGGTCCGGAGTCATCGTTTTTCATCCGAAAATTGATTTTTTGGATTGTACCAAAAATGATTCAAAATGTCAATTGGATCGTGCCTCATGTTGAATAACCACTTTTTAAACCCTCACAGTGACCAAAATTGCCATTTTAAAGAGTTTTGAATACTCAAAAGCTGCAATTTTGACCCCTTTGAGGCACAGAAATGACTTTAAACACACGTATTTTAGTTGACAAAGTCATAATTCACATCCAACAGTCATTTACAGTCAAAAGATTAAATGTTAAAATTTCATCCATATTGACCATTTTGGGATCGTTCGACATGTCCGGAGTCATCGTTTTTCATCCGAAAATTGATTTTTTGGACAGTACCAAAAATCATTCAAAATGTCAATTGGATCGTGCCTCATGTTGAATAACCACTTTTTAAACCCTCACAGTGACCAAAATTGCCATTTTAAAGAGTTTTGAATACTCAAAAGCTTCAATTTTGACCCCTTTGAGGCACAGAAATGACTTTAAACACACGTATTTTAGTTGACAAAGTCATAATTCACATCCAACAGTCATTTACAGTCAAAAGATTAAATGTTAAAATTTCATCCATATTGACCATTTTGGGATCATTCGACATGTCCGGAGTCATCGTTTTTCATCCGAAAATTGATTTTTTGGACAGTACCAAAAATCATTCAAAATGTCAATTGGATCGTGCCTCATGTTGAATGACCACTTTTTAAACCCTCACAGTGACCAAAATTGCCATTTTTACAGAGTTTTGATTACTCAAAAGCTTTAATTTTGACCCCTTTGAGGCACAGAAATGACTTTAAACACACTTATTTTAGTTGACAAAGTCATAATTCACATCCAACAGTCATTTACAGTCAAAAGATTAAATGTTAAAATTTCATCCATATTGACCATTTTGGGATCGTTCGGCATGTCCGGAGTCATCGTTTTTCATCCAAAAATTGATTTTTTGGACTGTACCAAAAATGATTCAAAATGTCAATTGGATCGTGCCTCATGTTGAATAACCACTTTTTAAACCCGCACAGTGACCAAAATTGCCATTTTTACAGAGTTTTGATTACTCAAAAGCTTCAATTTTGACCCCTTTGAGGCACAGAAATGACTTTAAACACACTTATTTTAGTTGACAAAGTCATAATTCACATCCAACAGTCATTTACAGTCAAAAGATTAAATGTTAAAATTTCATCCATATTGACCATTTTGGGATCGTTCGGCATGTCCGGAGTCATCGTTTTTCATCCGAAAATTAATTTTTGGGACTGTACCAGAAATGATTCAAAATGTCAATTGGATCGTGCCTCATGTTGAATAACCACTTTTTAAACCCTCACAGTGACCAAAATTGCCATTTTTACAGAGTTTTGATTACTCAAAAGCTTCAATTTTGACCCCTTTGAGGCACAGAAATGACTTTAAACACACTTATTTTAGTTGACAAAGTCATAATTCACATCCGACAGTCATTTACAGTCAAAAGATTAAATGTTAAAGTTTCATCCATATTGACCATTTTGGGATCGTTCGACATGTCCGGAGTCATCGTTTTTCATCCGAAAATTGATTTTTTGGACTGTACCAAAAATCATTCAAAATGTCAATTGGATCGTGCCTCATGTTGAATAACCACTTTTTAAACCCTCACAGTGACCGAAATGGCCAATTTTACAGAGTTTTGCTTACTCAAAAGCTTCAATTTTGACCCCTTTGAGGCACAGAAATGACTTTAAACACACTTATTTTAGTTGACAAAGTCATAATTCACATCCAACAGTCATTTAGAGTCAAAAGATTAAATGTTAAAATTTCATCCATATTGACCAATTTGGGATCGTTTGACATGTCCGGAGTCATCGTTTTTCATCCGAAAATTGATTTTTTGGACTGTACCAAAAATGATTCAAAATGTCAATTGGATAGTGCCTCATGTTGAATGACCACTTTTTAAACCCTCACAGTGACCAAAATTGCCAATTTTACAGAGTTTTGCTTACTCAAAAGCTTCAATTTTGACCCATTTCAGGCACAGAAATGACTTTAAACACACTTATTTTAGTTGACAAAGTCATAATTCACATCCAACAGTCATTTACAGTCAAAAGATTAAATGTTAAAGTTTCATCCATATTGACCATTTTGGGATCGTTCGACATGTCCGGAGTCATCGTTTTTCATCCGAAAATTGATGTTTTGGACTGTACCAAAAATCATTCAAAATGTCAATTGGATCGTGCCTCATGTTGAATAACCACTTTTTAAAACCTCAGAGTGACCAAAATGGCCAATTTTACAGAGTTTTGCTTACTCAAAAGCTTCAATTTTATTTTGACCCATTTCAGGCACAGAAATGACTTTAAACACACTTATTTTAGTTGACAAAGTCATAATTCACATCCAACAGTCATTTACAGTCAAAAGATTAAATGTTAAAATTTCATCATTATAGACCATTTTGGGAACGTTCGACAGGTCCGGAGTCATCGTTTTTCATCCGAAAATTGATTTTTTGGATTGTACCAAAAATCATTCAAAATGTCAATTGGATCGTGCCTCATGTTGAATAACCACTTTTTAAACCCTCACAGTGACCAAAATTGCCATTTTAAAGAGTTTTGAATACTCAAAAGCTTCAATTTTGACCCCTTTGAGGCACAGAAATGACTTTAAACACACGTATTTTAGTTGACAAAGTCATAATTCACATCCAACAGTCATTTACAGTCAAAAGATTAAATGTTAAAATTTCATCCATATTGACCATTTTGGGATCGTTTGACATGTCCGGAGTCATCGTTTTTCATCCGAAAATTGATTTTTTTGGACTGTACCAAAAATGATTAGAAATGTCAATTGGATCGTGCCTCATGTTGAATGACCACTTTTTAAACCCTCAGAGTGACCAAAATTGCCATTTTTACAGAGTTTTGATTACTCAAAAGCTTCAATTTTGACCCCTTTGAGGCACAGAAATGACTTTAAACACACTTATTTTAGTTGACAAAGTCATAATTCACATCCAACAGTCATTTACAGTCAAAAGATTAAATGTTAAAATTTCATCCATATTGACCATTTTGGGATCGTTCGACATGTCCGGAGTTATCATTTTTCATCTGAAAATTGATTTTTTGGACTGTACCAAAAATGATTCAAAATGGCAATTGGATCGTGCCTCATGTTGAATAACCACTTTTTAAACCCTCAGAGTGACCAAAATTGCCATTTTTACAGAGTTTTGATTACTCAAAAGCTTCAATTTTGACCCCTTTGAGGCACAGAAATGACTTTAAACACACTTATTTTAGTTGACAAAGTCATAATTCACATCCAACAGTCATTTACAGTCAAAAGATTAAATGTTAAAATTTCATCCATATTGACCATTTTGGGATCGTTCGGCATGTCCGGAGTCATCGTTTTTCATCCGAAAATTGAATTTTTGGACTGTACCAGAAATGATTCAAAATGTCAATTGGATCGTGCCTCATGTTGAATAACCACTTTTTAAACCCTCACAGTGACCAAAATTGCCATTTTTACAGAGTTTTGATTACTCAAAAGCTTCAATTTTGACCCCTTTGAGGCACAGAAATGACTTTAAACACACTTATTTTAGTTGACAAAGTCATAATTCACATCCAAAAGTCATTTACAGTCAAAAGATTAAATGTTAAAATTTCATCCATATTGACCATTTTGGGATCGTTCGACATGTCCGGAGTCATCGTTTTTCCTCCGAAAATTGATTTTTTGGACTGTACCAAAAATGATTTGAAATGTCAATTGGATCGTGCCTCATGTTGAATAACCACTTTTTAAACCCTCACAGTGACCAAAATTGCCAATTTTACAGAGTTTTGCTTACTCAAAAGCTTCAATTTTGACCCATTTCAGGCACAGAAATGACTTTAAACACACTTATTTTAGTTGACAAAGTCATAATTCACATCCAACAGTCATTTACAGTCAAAAGATTAAATGTTAAAATTTCATCCATATTGACCATTTTGGGATCGTTTGACATGTCCGGAGTCATCGTTTTTCATCCGAAAATTGATTTTTTGGACTGTACCAAAAATGATTCAAAATGTCAAGTGGATCGTGCCTCATGTTGAATGACCACTTTTTAAACCCTCACAGTGACCAAAATTGCCAATTTTACAGAGTTTTGCTTACTCAAAAGCTTCAATTTTGACCCATTTCAGGCACAGAAATGACTTTAAACACACTTATTTTAGTTGACAAAGTCATAATTCACATCCAACAGTCATTTACAGTCAAAAGATTAAATGTTAAAATTTCGTCCATATTGACCATTTTGGGATCATTCGACATGTCAGGAGTCATCGTTTTTCATCCGAAAATTGATTTTTTGGACTGTACCAAAAATGATTCAAAATGTCAATTGGATCGTGCCTCATGTTGAATAACCACTTTTTAAACCTTCACAGTGACCAAAATTGCCATTTTTACAGAGTTTTGATTACTCAAAAGCTTCAATTTTGACCCCTTTGAGGCACAGAAATGACTTTAAACACACTTATTTTAGTTGACAAAGTCATAATTCACATCCAACAGTCATTTAGAGTCAAAAGATTAAATGTTAAAATTTCATCCATATTGACCATTTTGGGATCGTTCGACATGTCCGGAGTCATCGTTTTTCATCCGAAAATTGATTTTTTGGACTGTACCAAAAATGATTCAAAATGTCAATTGGATCGTGCCTCATGTTGAATGACCACTTTTTAAACCCTCAGAGTGACCAAAATTGCCATTTTTACAGAGTTTTGCTTACTCAAAAGCTTCAATTTTGACCCGTTTCAGGCACAGAAATGACTTTAAACACACTTATTTTAGGTGACAAAGTCATAATTCACATCCAGCAGTCATTTACAGTCAAAAGATTAAATGTTAAAATTTCATCCATATTGACCATTTTGGGATCGTTCGACATGTCAGGAGTCATCGTTTTTCATCCGAAAATTGCTTTTTTGGACTGTACCAAAAATGATTCAAAATGTCAATTGGATCGTGCCTCATGTTGAATAACCACTTTTTAAACCCTCACAGTGACCAAAATTGCCAATTTTACAGAGTTTTGCTTACTCAAAAGCTTCAATTTTGACCCATTTCAGGCACAGAAATGACTTTAAACACACTTATTTTAGTTGACAAAGTCATAATTCACATCCAACAGTCATTTACAGTCAAAAGATTAAATGTTAAAATTGCATCCATATTGACCATTTTGGGATCGTTTGACATGTCCGGAGTCATCGTTTTTCATCCGAAAATTGATTTTTTGGACTGTACCAAAAATGATTCAAAATGTCAATTGGATCGTGCCTCATGTTGAATGACCACTTTTTAAACCCTCAGAGTGACCAAAATTGCCATTTTTACAGAGTTTTGCTTACTCAAAAGCTTCAATTTTGACCCGTTTCAGGCACAGAAATGACTTTAAGCACACTTATTTTAGTTGACAAAGTCATAATTCACATCCAACAGTCATTTACAGTCAAAAGATTAAATGTTAAAATTTCATCCATATTGACCATTTTGGGATCGTTCGACATGTCCGGAGTCATCGTTTTTCATCCGAAAATTGATTTTTTGGACAGTACCAAAAATCATTCAAAATGTCAATTGGATCGTGCCTCATGTTGAATAACCACTTTTTAAACCCTCACAGTGACCAAAATTGCCAATTTTACAGAGTTTTGCTTACTCAAAAGCTTCAATTTTGACCCATTTCAGGCACAGAAATGACTTTAAACACACTTATTTTAGTTCACAAAGTCATAATTCACATCCAACAGTCATTTACAGTCAAAAGATTAAATGTTAAAATTTCATCATTATAGACCATTTTGGGAACGTTCGACAGGTCCGGAGTCATCGTTTTTCATCCGAAAATTGATTTTTTGGATTGTACCAAAAATGATTCAAAATGTCAATTGGATCGTGCCTCATGTTGAATAACCACTTTTTAAACCCTCACAGTGACCAAAATTGCCATTTTAAAGAGTTTTGAATACTCAAAAGCTGCAATTTTGACCCCTTTGAGGCACAGAAATGACTTTAAACACACGTATTTTAGTTGACAAAGTCATAATTCACATCCAACAGTCATTTACAGTCAAAAGATTAAATGTTAAAATTTCATCCATATTGACCATTTTGGGATCGTTCGACATGTCCGGAGTCATCGTTTTTCATCCGAAAATTGATTTTTTGGACAGTACCAAAAATCATTCAAAATGTCAATTGGATCGTGCCTCATGTTGAATAACCACTTTTTAAACCCTCACAGTGACCAAAATTGCCATTTTAAAGAGTTTTGAATACTCAAAAGCTTCCATTTTGACCCCTTTGAGGCACAGAAATGACTTTAAACACACGTATTTTAGTTGACAAAGTCATAATTCACATCCAACAGTCATTTACAGTCAAAAGATTAAATGTTAAAATTTCATCCATATTGACCATTTTGGGATCGTTCGACATGTCCGGAGTCATCGTTTTTCATCCGAAAATTGATTTTTTGGACAGTACCAAAAATCATTCAAAATGTCAATTGGATCGTGCCTCATGTTGAATGACCACTTTTTAAACCCTCACAGTGACCAAAATTGCCATTTTTACAGAGTTTTGATTACTCAAAAGCTTTAATTTTGACCCCTTTGAGGCACAGAAATGACTTTAAACACACTTATTTTAGTTGACAAAGTCATAATTCACATCCAACAGTCATTTACAGTCAAAAGATTAAATGTTAAAATTTCATCCATATTGAACATTTTGGGATCGTTCGGCATGTCCGGAGTCATCGTTTTTCATCCAAAAATTGATTTTTTGGACTGTACCAAAAATGATTCAAAATGTCAATTGGATCGTGCCTCATGTTGAATAACCACTTTTTAAACCCGCACAGTGACCAAAATTGCCATTTTTACAGAGTTTTGATTACTCAAAAGCTTCAATTTTGACCCCTTTGAGGCACAGAAATGACTTTAAACACACTTATTTTAGTTGACAAAGTCATAATTCACATCCAACAGTCATTTACAGTCAAAGGATTAAATGTTAAAATTTCATCCATATTGACCATTTTGGGATCGTTCGGCATGTCCGGAGTCATCGTTTTTCATCCGAAAATTAATTTTTGGGACTGTACCAGAAATGATTCAAAATGTCAATTGGATCGTGCCTCATGTTGAATAACCACTTTTTAAACCCTCACAGTGACCAAAATTGCCATTTTTACAGAGTTTTGATTACTCAAAAGCTTCAATTTTGACCCCTTTGAGGCACAGAAATGACTTTAAACACACTTATTTTAGTTGACAAAGTCATAATTCACATCCAACAGTCATTTACAGTCAAAAGATTAAATGTTAAAATTTCATCATTATAGACCATTTTGGGAACGTTCGACAGGTCCGGAGTCATCGTTTTTCATCCGAAAATTGATTTTTTGGATTGTACCAAAAATGATTCAAAATGTCAATTGGATCGTGCCTCATGTTGAATAACCACTTTTTAAACCCTCACAGTGACCAAAATTGCCATTTTAAAGAGTTTTGAATACTCAAAAGCTGCAATTTTGACCCCTTTGAGGCACAGAAATGACTTTAAACACACGTATTTTAGTTGACAAAGTCATAATTCACATCCAACAGTCATTTACAGTCAAAAGATTAAATGTTAAAATTTCATCCATATTGACCATTTTGGGATCGTTCGACATGTCCGGAGTCATCGTTTTTCATCCGAAAATTGATTTTTTGGACTGTACCAAAAATGATTCAAAATGTCAATTGGATCGTGCCTCATGTTGAATAACCACTTTTTAAACCCTCAGAGTGACCAAAATTGCCATTTTTACAGAGTTTTGCTTACTCAAAAGCTTCAATTTTGACCTGTTTCAGGCACAGAAATGACTTTAAACACACCAATTTTAGTTGACAAAGTCATAATTCACATCCAACAGTCATTTACAGTCAAAAGATTAAATGTTAAAATTTCATCCATATTGACCATTTTGGGATCGTTCGGCATGTCCGGAGTCATCGTTTTTCATCCGAAAATTGATTTTTTGGACTGTACCAGAAATGATTCAAAATGTCAATTGGATCGTGCCTCATGTTGAATAACCACTTTTTAAACCCTCACAGTGACCAAAATTGCCATTTTTACAGAGTTTTGATTACTCAAAAGCTTCAATTTTGACCCATTTCAGGCACAGAAATGACTTTAAACACACTTATTTTAGTTGACAAAGTCATAATTCACATCCAACAGTCATTTACAGTCAAAAGATTAAATGTTAAAATTTCATCATTATAGACCATTTTGGGAACGTTCGACAGGTCCGGAGTCATCGTTTTTCATCCGAAAATTGATTTTTTGGATTGTACCAAAAATGATTCAAAATGTCAATTGGATCGTGCCTCATGTTGAATAACCACTTTTTAAACCCTCACAGTGACCAAAATTGCCATTTTAAAGAGTTTTGAATACTCAAAAGCTGCAATTTTGACCCCTTTGAGGCACAGAAATGACTTTAAACACACGTATTTTAGTTGACAAAGTCATAATTCACATCCAACAGTCATTTACAGTCAAAAGATTAAATGTTAAAATTTCATCCATATTGACCATTTTGGGATCGTTCGACATGTCCGGAGTCATCGTTTTTCATCCGAAAATTGATTTTTTGGACAGTACCAAAAATCATTCAAAATGTCAATTGGATCGTGCCTCATGTTGAATAACCACTTTTTAAACCCTCACAGTGACCAAAATTGCCATTTTAAAGAGTTTTGAATACTCAAAAGCTTCAATTTTGACCCCTTTGAGGCACAGAAATGACTTTAAACACACGTATTTTAGTTGACAAAGTCATAATTCACATCCAACAGTCATTTACAGTCAAAAGATTAAATGTTAAAATTTCATCCATATTGACCATTTTGGGATCGTTCGACATGTCCGGAGTCATCGTTTTTCATCCGAAAATTGATTTTTTGGACAGTACCAAAAATCATTCAAAATGTCAATTGGATCGTGCCTCATGTTGAATGACCACTTTTTAAACCCTCACAGTGACCAAAATTGCCATTTTTACAGAGTTTTGATTACTCAAAAGCTTTAATTTTGACCCCTTTGAGGCACAGAAATGACTTTAAACACACTTATTTTAGTTGACAAAGTCATAATTCACATCCAACAGTCATTTACAGTCAAAAGATTAAATGTTAAAATTTCATCCATATTGACCATTTTGGGATCGTTCGGCATGTCCGGAGTCATCGTTTTTCATCCAAAAATTGATTTTTTGGACTGTACCAAAAATGATTCAAAATGTCAATTGGATCGTGCCTCATGTTGAATAACCACTTTTTAAACCCGCACAGTGACCAAAATTGCCATTTTTACAGAGTTTTGATTACTCAAAAGCTTCAATTTTGACCCCTTTGAGGCACAGAAATGACTTTAAACACACTTATTTTAGTTGACAAAGTCATAATTCACATCCAACAGTCATTTACAGTCAAAAGATTAAATGTTAAAGTTTCATCCATATTGACCATTTTGGGATCGTTCGACATGTCCGGAGTCATCGTTTTTCATCCGAAAATTGATTTTTTGGACTGTACCAAAAATCATTCAAAATGTCAATTGGATCGTGCCTCATGTTGAATAACCACTTTTTAAACCCTCACAGTGACCGAAATGGCCAATTTTACAGAGTTTTGCTTACTCAAAAGCTTCAATTTTGACCCCTTTGAGGCACAGAAATGACTTTAAACACACTTATTTTAGTTGACAAAGTCATAATTCACATCCAACAGTCATTTAGAGTCAAAAGATTAAATGTTAAAATTTCATCCATATTGACCATTTTGGGATCGTTTGACATGTCCGGAGTCATCGTTTTTCATCCGAAAATTGATTTTTTGGACTGTACCAAAAATGATTCAAAATGTCAATTGGATAGTGCCTCATGTTGAATGACCACTTTTTAAACCCTCACAGTGACCAAAATTGCCAATTTTACAGAGTTTTGCTTACTCAAAAGCTTCAATTTTGACCCATTTCAGGCACAGAAATGACTTTAAACACACTTATTTTAGTTGACAAAGTCATAATTCACATCCAACAGTCATTTACAGTCAAAAGATTAAATGTTAAAGTTTCATCCATATTGACCATTTTGGGATCGTTCGACATGTCCGGAGTCATCGTTTTTCATCCGAAAATTGATGTTTTGGACTGTACCAAAAATCATTCAAAATGTCAATTGGATCGTGCCTCATGTTGAATAACCACTTTTTAAACCCTCACAGTGACCAAAATGGCCAATTTTACAGAGTTTTGCTTACTCAAAAGCTTCAATTTTATTTTGACCCATTTCAGGCACAGAAATGACTTTAAACACACTTATTTTAGTTGACAAAGTCATAATTCACATCCAACAGTCATTTACAGTCAAAAGATTAAATGTTAAAATTTCATCATTATAGACCATTTTGGGAACGTTCGACAGGTCCGGAGTCATCGTTTTTCATCCGAAAATTGATTTTTTGGATTGTACCAAAAATCATTCAAAATGTCAATTGGATCGTGCCTCATGTTGAATAACCACTTTTTAAACCCTCACAGTGACCAAAATTGCCATTTTAAAGAGTTTTGAATACTCAAAAGCTGCAATTTTGACCCCTTTGAGGCACAGAAATGACTTTAAACACACGTATTTTAGTTGACAAAGTCATAATTCACATCCAACAGTCATTTACAGTCAAAATATTAAATGTTAAAATTTCATCCATATTGACCATTTTGGGATCGTTTGACATGTCCGGAGTCATCGTTTTTCATCCGAAAATTGATTTTTTTGGACTGTACCAAAAATGATTCAAAATGTCAATTGGATCGTGCCTCATGTTGAATGACCACTTTTTAAACCCTCAGAGTGACCAAAATTGCCATTTTTACAGAGTTTTGATTACTCAAAAGCTTCAATTTTGACCCCTTTGAGGCACAGAAATGACTTTAAACACACTTATTTTAGTTGACAAAGTCATAATTCACATCCAACAGTCATTTACAGTCAAAAGATTAAATGTTAAAATTTCATCCATATTGACCATTTTGGGATCGTTCGACATGTCCGGAGTTATCATTTTTCATCTGAAAATTGATTTTTTGGACTGTACCAAAAATGATTCAAAATGGCAATTGGATCGTGCCTCATGTTGAATAACCACTTTTTAAACCCTCAGAGTGACCAAAATTGCCATTTTTACAGAGTTTTGATTACTCAAAAGCTTCAATTTTGACCCCTTTGAGGCACAGAAATGACTTTAAACACACTTATTTTAGTTGACAAAGTCATAATTCACATCCAACAGTCATTTACAGTCAAAAGATTAAATGTTAAAATTTCATCCATATTGACCATTTTGGGATCGTTCGGCATGTCCGGAGTCATCGTTTTTCATCCGAAAATTGAATTTTTGGACTGTACCAGAAATGATTCAAAATGTCAATTGGATCGTGCCTCATGTTGAATAACCACTTTTTAAACCCTCACAGTGACCAAAATTGCCATTTTTACAGAGTTTTGATTACTCAAAAGCTTCAATTTTGACCCCTTTGAGGCACAGAAATGACTTTAAACACACTTATTTTAGTTGACAAAGTCATAATTCACATCCAAAAGTCATTTACAGTCAAAAGATTAAATGTTAAAATTTCATCCATATTGACCATTTTGGGATCGTTCGACATGTCCGGAGTCATCGTTTTTCCTCCGAAAATTGATTTTTTGGACTGTACCAAAAATGATTTGAAATGTCAATTGGATCGTGCCTCATGTTGAATAACCACTTTTTAAACCCTCACAGTGACCAAAATTGCCAATTTTACAGAGTTTTGCTTACTCAAAAGCTTAAATTTTGACCCATTTCAGGCACAGAAATGACTTTAAACACACTTATTTTAGTTGACAAAGTCATAATTCACATCCAACAGTCATTTACAGTCAAAAGATTAAATGTTAAAATTTCATCCATATTGACCATTTTGGGATCGTTTGACATGTCCGGAGTCATCGTTTTTCATCCGAAAATTGATTTTTTGGACTGTACCAAAAATGATTCAAAATGTCAAGTGGATCGTGCCTCATGTTGAATGACCACTTTTTAAACCCTCACAGTGACCAAAATTGCCAATTTTACAGAGTTTTGCTTACTCAAAAGCTTCAATTTTGACCCATTTCAGGCACAGAAATGACTTTAAACACACTTATTTTAGTTGACAAAGTCATAATTCACATCCAACAGTCATTTACAGTCAAAAGATTAAATGTTAAAATTTCGTCCATATTGACCATTTTGGGATCATTCGACATGTCAGGAGTCATCGTTTTTCATCCGAAAATTGATTTTTTGGACTGTACCAAAAATGATTCAAAATGTCAATTGGATCGTGCCTCATGTTGAATAACCACTTTTTAAACCTTCACAGTGACCAAAATTGCCATTTTTACAGAGTTTTGATTACTCAAAAGCTTCAATTTTGACCCCTTTGAGGCACAGAAATGACTTTAAACACACTTATTTTAGTTGACAAAGTCATAATTCACATCCAACAGTCATTTAGAGTCAAAAGATTAAATGTTAAAATTTCATCCATATTGACCATTTTGGGATCGTTCGACATGTCCGGAGTCATCGTTTTTCATCCGAAAATTGATTTTTTGGACTGTACCAAAAATGATTCAAAATGTCAATTGGATCGTGCCTCATGTTGAATGACCACTTTTTAAACCCTCAGAGTGACAAAAATTGCCATTTTTACAGAGTTTTGCTTACTCAAAAGCTTCAATTTTGACCCGTTTCAGGCACAGAAATGACTTTAAACACACTTATTTTAGGTGACAAAGTCATAATTCACATCCAGCAGTCATTTACAGTCAAAAGATTAAATGTTAAAATTTCATCCATATTGACCATTTTGGGATCGTTCGACATGTCAGGAGTCATCGTTTTTCATCCGAAAATTGATTTTTTGGACTGTACCAAAAATGATTCAAAATGTCAATTGGATCGTGCCTCATGTTGAATAACCACTTTTTAAACCCTCACAGTGACCAAAATTGCCAATTTTACAGAGTTTTGCTTACTCAAAAGCTTCAATTTTGACCCATTTCAGGCACAGAAATGACTTTAAACACACTTATTTTAGTTGACAAAGTCATAATTCACATCCAACAGTCATTTACAGTCAAAAGATTAAATGTTAAAATTGCATCCATATTGACCATTTTGGGATCGTTTGACATGTCCGGAGTCATCGTTTTTTATCCGAAAATTGATTTTTTGGACTGTACCAAAAATGATTCAAAATGTCAATTGGATCGTGCCTCATGTTGAATGACCACTTTTTAAACCCTCAGAGTGACCAAAATTGCCATTTTTACAGAGTTTTGATTACTCAAAAGCTTCAATTTTGACCCCTTTGAGGCACAGAAATGACTTTAAACACACTTATTTTAGTTGACAAAGTCATAATTCACATCCAACAGTCATTTACAGTCAAAAGATTAAATGTTAAAATTTCATCCATATTGACCATTTTGGGATCGTTCGACATGTCCGGAGTCATCATTTTTCATCTGAAAATTGATTTTTTGGACTGTACCAAAAATGATTCAAAATGGCAATTGGATCGTGCCTCATGTTGAATAACCACTTTTTAAACCCTCAGAGTGACCAAAATTGCCATTTTTACAGAGTTTTGATTACTCAAAAGCTTCAATTTTGACCCCTTTGAGGCACAGAAATGACTTTAAACACACTTATTTTAGTTGACAAAGTCATAATTCACATCCAACAGTCATTTACAGTCAAAAGATTAAATGTTAAAATTTCATCCATATTGACCATTTTGGGATCGTTCGGCATGTCCGGAGTCATCGTTTTTCATCCGAAAATTGAATTTTTGGACTGTACCAGAAATGATTCAAAATGTCAATTGGATCGTGCCTCATGTTGAATAACCACTTTTTAAACCCTCACAGTGACCAAAATTGCCATTTTTACAGAGTTTTGATTACTCAAAAGCTTCAATTTTGACCCCTTTGAGGCACAGAAATGACTTTAAACACACTTATTTTAGTTGACAAAGTCATAATCCACATCCAAAAGTCATTTACAGTCAAAAGATTAAATGTTAAAATTTCATCCATATTGACCATTTTGGGATCGTTCGACATGTCCGGAGTCATCGTTTTTCCTCCGAAAATTGATTTTTTGGACTGTACCAAAAATGATTTGAAATGTCAATTGGATCGTGCCTCATGTTGAATAACCACTTTTTAAACCCTCACAGTGACCAAAATTGCCAATTTTACAGAGTTTTGCTTACTCAAAAGCTTCAATTTTGACCCATTTCAGGCACAGAAATGACTTTAAACACACTTATTTTAGTTGACAAAGTCATAATTCACATCCAACAGTCATTTACAGTCAAAAGATTAAATGTTAAAATTTCATCCATATTGACCATTTTGGGATCGTTTGACATGTCCGGAGTCATCGTTTTTCATCCGAAAATTGATTTTTTGGACCGTACCAAAAATGATTCAAAATGTCAATTGGATCGTGCCTCATGTTGAATGGCCACTTTTTAAACCCTCACAGTGACCAAAATTGCCAATTTTACAGAGTTTTGCTTACTCAAAAGCTTCAATTTTGACCCATTTCAGGCACAGAAATGACTTTAAACACACTTATTTTAGGTGACAAAGTCATAATTCACATCCAACAGTCATTTACAGTCAAAAGATTAAATGTTAAAATTGCATCCATATTGACCATTTTGGGATCGTTTGACATGTCCGGAGTCATCGTTTTTCATCCGAAAATTGATTTTTTGGACTGTACCAAAAATGATTCAAAATGTCAATTGGATCGTGCCTCATGTTGAATGACCACTTTTTAAACCCTCAGAGTGACCAAAATTGCCATTTTTACAGAGTTTTGCTTACTCAAAAGCTTCAATTTTGACCCGTTTCAGGCACAGAAATGACTTTAAGCACACTTATTTTAGTTGACAAAGTCATAATTCACATCCAACAGTCATTTACAGTCAAAAGATTAAATGTTAAAATTTCATCCATATTGACCATTTTGGGATCGTTCGACATGTCCGGAGTCATCGTTTTTCATCCGAAAATTGATTTTTTGGACAGTACCAAAAATCATTCAAAATGTCAATTGGATCGTGCCTCATGTTGAATAACCACTTTTTAAACCCTCACAGTGACCAAAATTGCCAATTTTACAGAGTTTTGCTTACTCAAAAGCTTCAATTTTGACCCATTTCAGGCACAGAAATGACTTTAAACACACTTATTTTAGTTCACAAAGTCATAATTCACATCCAACAGTCATTTACAGTCAAAAGATTAAATGTTAAAATTTCATCATTATAGACCATTTTGGGAACGTTCGACAGGTCCGGAGTCATCGTTTTTCATCCGAAAATTGATTTTTTGGATTGTACCAAAAATGATTCAAAATGTCAATTGGATCGTGCCTCATGTTGAATAACCACTTTTTAAACCCTCACAGTGACCAAAATTGCCATTTTAAAGAGTTTTGAATACTCAAAAGCTGCAATTTTGACCCCTTTGAGGCACAGAAATGACTTTAAACACACGTATTTTAGTTGACAAAGTCATAATTCACATCCAACAGTCATTTACAGTCAAAAGATTAAATGTTAAAATTTCATCCATATTGACCATTTTGGGATCGTTCGACATGTCCGGAGTCATCGTTTTTCATCCGAAAATTGATTTTTTGGACAGTACCAAAAATCATTCAAAATGTCAATTGGATCGTGCCTCATGTTGAATAACCACTTTTTAAACCCTCACAGTGACCAAAATTGCCAATTTTAAAGAGTTTTGCTTACTCAAAAGCTTCAATTTTGACCCATTTCAGGCACGGAAATGACTTTAAACACACTTATTTTAGTTGACAAAGTCATAATTCACATCCAACAGTCATTTACAGTCAAAAGATTAAATGTTAAAATTTCGTCCATATTGACCATTTTGGGATCATTCGACATGTCAGGAGTCATCGTTTTTCATCCGAAAATTGATTTTTTGGACTGTACCAAAAATGATTCAAAATGTCAATTGGATCGTGCCTCATGTTGATTAACCACTTTTTAAACCCTCACAGTGACTAAAATTGCCAATTTTACAGAGTTTTGATTACTCAAAAGCTTTAATTTTGACCCCTTTGAGGCACAGAAATGACTTTAAACACACTTATTTTAGTTGACAAAGTCATAATTCACATCCAACAGTCATTTACAGTCAAAAGATTAAATGTTAAAATTTCATCCATATTGACCATTTTGGGATCGTTTGACATGTCCGGAGTCATCGTTTTTCATCTGAAAATTGATTTTTTGGACTGTACCAAAAATGATTCAAAATGTCAATTGGATCGTGCCTCATGTTGAATAACCACTTTTTAAACCCTCACAGTGACCAAAATTGCCATTTTTACAGAGTTTTGATTACTCAAAAGCTTCAATTTTGACCCCTTTGAGGCACAGAAATGACTTTAAACACACTTATTTTAGTTGACAAAGTCATAATTCACATCCAACAGTCATTTACAGTCAAAAGATTAAATGTTAAAATTTCATCATTATAGACCATTTTGGGAACGTTCGACAGGTCCGGAGTCATCGTTTTTCATCCGAAAATTGATTTTTTGGATTGTACCAAAAATGATTCAAAATGTCAATTGGATCGTGCCTCATGTTGAATAACCACTTTTTAAACCCTCACAGTGACCAAAATTGCCATTTTAAAGAGTTTTGAATACTCAAAAGCTGCAATTTTGACCCCTTTGAGGCACAGAAATGACTTTAAACACACGTATTTTAGTTGACAAAGTCATAATTCACATCCAACAGTCATTTACAGTCAAAAGATTAAATGTTAAAATTTCATCCATATTGACCATTTTGGGATCGTTCGACATGTCCGGAGTCATCGTTTTTCATCCGAAAATTGATTTTTTGGACAGTACCAAAAATCATTCAAAATGTCAATTGGATCGTGCCTCATGTTGAATAACCACTTTTTAAACCCTCACAGTGACCAAAATTGCCAATTTTAAAGAGTTTTGCTTACTCAAAAGCTTCAATTTTGACCCCTTTGAGGCACAGAAATGACTTTAAACACACTTATTTTAGTTGACAAAGTCATAATTCACATCCAACAGTCATTTACAGTCAAAAGATTAAATGTTAAAATTTCATCCATATTGACCATTTTGGGATCGTTCGACATGTCCGGAGTCATCGTTTTTCATCCGAAAATTGATTTTTTGGACTGTACCAAAAATGATTCAAAATGTCAATTGGATCGTGCCTCATGTTGAATAACCACTTTTTAAACCCTCAGAGTGACCAAAATTGCCATTTTTACAGAGTTTTGATTACTCAAAAGCTTCAATTTTGACCCCTTTGAGGCACAGAAATGACTTTAAACACACTTATTTTAGTTGACAAAGTCATAATTCACATACAACAGTCATTTACAGTCAAAAGATTAAATGTTAAAATTTCATCCATATTGACCATTTTGGGATCGTTCGACTTGTCCGGAGTCATCGTTTTTCATCCGAAAATTGATTTTTTGGACTGTACCAAAAATCATTCAAAATGTCAATTGGATCGTGCCTCATGTTGAATAACCACTTTTTAAACCCTCACAGTGACCAAAATTGCCAATTTTACAGAGTATTGCTAACTCAAAAGCTTCAATTTTGACCCATTTCAGGCACAGAAATGACTTTAAACACACTTATTTTAGTTGACAAAGTCATAATTCACATCCAACAGTCATTTACAGTCAAAAGATTAAATGTTAAAATTTCATCCATATTGACCATTTTGGGATCGTTCGACATGTCCGGAGTCATCGTTTTTCATCCGAAAATTGATTTTTTGGACAGTACCAAAAATCATTCAAAATGTCAATTGGATCGTGCCTCATGTTGAATAACCACTTTTTAAACCCTCACAGTGACCAAAATTGCCAATTTTAAAGAGTTTTGCTTACTCAAAAGCTTCAATTTTGACCCATTTCAGGCACGGAAATGACTTTAAACACACTTATTTTAGTTGACAAAGTCATAATTCACATCCAACAGTCATTTACAGTCAAAAGATTAAATGTTAAAATTTCATCCATATTGACCATTTTGGGATCGTTCGACATGTCCGGAGTCATCGTTTTTCATCCGAAAATTGATTTTTTGGACTGTACCAAAAATGATTCAAAATGGCAATTGGATCGTGCCTCATGTTGAATAACCACTTTTTAAACCCTCAGAGTGACCAAAATTGCCATTTTTACAGAGTTTTGATTACTCAAAAGCTTCAATTTTGACCCCTTTGAGGCACAGAAATGACTTTAAACACACTTATTTTAGTTGACAAAGTCATAATTCACATCCAACAGTCATTTACAGTCAAAAGATTAAATGTTAAAATTTCATCCATATTGACCATTTTGGGATCGTTCGGCATGTCCGGAGTCATCGTTTTTCATCCGAAAATTGATTTTTTGGACTGTACCAGAAATGATTCAAAATGTCAATTGGATCGTGCCTCATGTTGAATAACCACTTTTTAAACCCTCACAGTGACCAAAATTGCCATTTTTACAGAGTTTTGATTACTCAAAAGCTTCAATTTTGACCCCTTTGAGGCACAGAAATGACTTTAAACACACTTATTTTAGTTGACAAAGTCATAATTCACATCCAACAGTCATTTACAGTCAAAAGATTAAATGTTAAAATTTCATCATTATAGACCATTTTGGGAACGTTCGACAGGTCCGGAGTCATCGTTTTTCATCCGAAAATTGATTTTTTGGATTGTACCAAAAATGATTCAAAATGTCAATTGGATCGTGCCTCATGTTGAATAACCACTTTTTAAACCCTCACAGTGACCAAAATTGCCATTTTAAAGAGTTTTGAATACTCAAAAGCTGCAATTTTGACCCCTTTGAGGCACAGAAATGACTTTAAACACACGTATTTTAGTTGACAAAGTCATAATTCACATCCAACAGTCATTTACAGTCAAAAGATTAAATGTTAAAATTTCATCCATATTGACCATTTTGGGATCGTTCGACATGTCCGGAGTCATCGTTTTTCATCCGAAAATTGATTTTTTGGACAGTACCAAAAATCATTCAAAATGTCAATTGGATCGTGCCTCATGTTGAATAACCACTTTTTAAACCCTCACAGTGACCAAAATTGCCAATTTTAAAGAGTTTTGCTTACTCAAAAGCTTCAATTTTGACCCATTTCAGGCACGGAAATGACTTTAAACACACTTATTTTAGTTGACAAAGTCATAATTCACATCCAACAGTCATTTACAGTCAAAAGATTAAATGTTAAAATTTCGTCCATATTGACCATTTTGGGATCATTCGACATGTCAGGAGTCATCGTTTTTCATCCGAAAATTGATTTTTTGGACTGTACCAAAAATGATTCAAAATGTCAATTGGATCGTGCCTCATGTTGATTAACCACTTTTTAAACCCTCACAGTGACTAAAATTGCCAATTTTACAGAGTTTTGATTACTCAAAAGCTTTAATTTTGACCCCTTTGAGGCACAGAAATGACTTTAAACACACTTATTTTAGTTGACAAAGTCATAATTCACATCCAACAGTCATTTACAGTCAAAAGATTAAATGTTAAAATTTCATCCATATTGACCATTTTGGGATCGTTTGACATGTCCGGAGTCATCGTTTTTCATCTGAAAATTGATTTTTTGGACTGTACCAAAAATGATTCAAAATGTCAATTGGATCGTGCCTCATGTTGAATAACCACTTTTTAAACCCTCACAGTGACCAAAATTGCCATTTTTACAGAGTTTTGATTACTCAAAAGCTTCAATTTTGACCCCTTTGAGGCACAGAAATGACTTTAAACACACTTATTTTAGTTGACAAAGTCATAATTCACATCCAACAGTCATTTACAGTCAAAAGATTAAATGTTAAAATTTCATCATTATAGACCATTTTGGGAACGTTCGACAGGTCCGGAGTCATCGTTTTTCATCCGAAAATTGATTTTTTGGATTGTACCAAAAATGATTCAAAATGTCAATTGGATCGTGCCTCATGTTGAATAACCACTTTTTAAACCCTCACAGTGACCAAAATTGCCATTTTAAAGAGTTTTGAATACTCAAAAGCTGCAATTTTGACCCCTTTGAGGCACAGAAATGACTTTAAACACACGTATTTTAGTTGACAAAGTCATAATTCACATCCAACAGTCATTTACAGTCAAAAGATTAAATGTTAAAATTTCATCCATATTGACCATTTTGGGATCGTTCGACATGTCCGGAGTCATCGTTTTTCATCCGAAAATTGATTTTTTGGACAGTACCAAAAATCATTCAAAATGTCAATTGGATCGTGCCTCATGTTGAATAACCACTTTTTAAACCCTCACAGTGACCAAAATTGCCAATTTTAAAGAGTTTTGCTTACTCAAAAGCTTCAATTTTGACCCCTTTGAGGCACAGAAATGACTTTAAACACACTTATTTTAGTTGACAAAGTCATAATTCACATCCAACAGTCATTTACAGTCAAAAGATTAAATGTTAAAATTTCATCCATATTGACCATTTTGGGATCGTTCGACATGTCCGGAGTCATCGTTTTTCATCCGAAAATTGATTTTTTGGACTGTACCAAAAATGATTCAAAATGTCAATTGGATCGTGCCTCATGTTGAATAACCACTTTTTAAACCCTCAGAGTGACCAAAATTGCCATTTTTACAGAGTTTTGATTACTCAAAAGCTTCAATTTTGACCCCTTTGAGGCACAGAAATGACTTTAAACACACTTATTTTAGTTGACAAAGTCATAATTCACATACAACAGTCATTTACAGTCAAAAGATTAAATGTTAAAATTTCATCCATATTGACCATTTTGGGATCGTTCGACTTGTCCGGAGTCATCGTTTTTCATCCGAAAATTGATTTTTTGGACTGTACCAAAAATCATTCAAAATGTCAATTGGATCGTGCCTCATGTTGAATAACCACTTTTTAAACCCTCACAGTGACCAAAATTGCCAATTTTACAGAGTATTGCTAACTCAAAAGCTTCAATTTTGACCCATTTCAGGCACAGAAATGACTTTAAACACACTTATTTTAGTTGACAAAGTCATAATTCACATCCAACAGTCATTTACAGTCAAAAGATTAAATGTTAAAATTTCATCCATATTGACCATTTTGGGATCGTTCGACATGTCCGGAGTCATCGTTTTTCATCCGAAAATTGATTTTTTGGACAGTACCAAAAATCATTCAAAATGTCAATTGGATCGTGCCTCATGTTGAATAACCACTTTTTAAACCCTCACAGTGACCAAAATTGCCAATTTTAAAGAGTTTTGCTTACTCAAAAGCTTCAATTTTGACCCATTTCAGGCACGGAAATGACTTTAAACACACTTATTTTAGTTGACAAAGTCATAATTCACATCCAACAGTCATTTACAGTCAAAAGATTAAATGTTAAAATTTCATCCATATTGACCATTTTGGGATCGTTCGACATGTCCGGAGTCATCGTTTTTCATCCGAAAATTGATTTTTTGGACTGTACCAAAAATGATTCAAAATGGCAATTGGATCGTGCCTCATGTTGAATAACCACTTTTTAAACCCTCAGAGTGACCAAAATTGCCATTTTTACAGAGTTTTGATTACTCAAAAGCTTCAATTTTGACCCCTTTGAGGCACAGAAATGACTTTAAACACACTTATTTTAGTTGACAAAGTCATAATTCACATCCAACAGTCATTTACAGTCAAAAGATTAAATGTTAAAATTTCATCCATATTGACCATTTTGGGATCGTTCGGCATGTCCGGAGTCATCGTTTTTCATCCGAAAATTGATTTTTTGGACTGTACCAGAAATGATTCAAAATGTCAATTGGATCGTGCCTCATGTTGAATAACCACTTTTTAAACCCTCACAGTGACCAAAATTGCCATTTTTACAGAGTTTTGATTACTCAAAAGCTTCAATTTTGACCCCTTTGAGGCACAGAAATGACTTTAAACACACTTATTTTAGTTGACAAAGTCATAATTCACATACAACAGTCATTTACAGTCAAAAGATTAAATGTTAAAATTTCATCCATATTGACCATTTTGGGATCGTTCGACATGTCCGGAGTCATCGTTTTTCATCCGAAAATTGATTTTTTGGACTGTTCCAAATATCATTCAAAATGTCAATTGGATCGTGCCTCATGTTGAATAACCACTTTTTAAACCCTCACAGTGACCAAAATTGCCAATTTTACAGAGTTTTGCTTACTCAAAAGCTTCAATTTTGACCCATTTCAGGCACAGAAATGACTTTAAACACACTTATTTTAGTTGACAAAGTCATAATTCACATCCAACAGTCATTTACAGTCAAAAGATTAAATGTTAAAATTTCGTCCATATTGACCATTTTGGGATCATTCGACATGTCAGGAGTCATCGTTTTTCATCCGAAAATTGATTTTTTGGACTGTACCAAAAATGATTCAAAATGTCAATTGGATCGTGCCTCATGTTGAATAACCACTTTTTAAACCCTCACAGTGACCAAAATTGCCATTTTTACAGAGTTTTGATTACTCAAAAGCTTCAATTTTGACCCCTTTGAGGCACAGAAATGACTTTAAACACACTTATTTTAGTTGACAAAGTCATAATTCACATCCAACAGTCATTTACAGTCAAAAGATTAAATGTTAAAATTTCATCCATATTGACCATTTTGGGATCGTTCGACATGTCAGGAGTCATCGTTTTTCATCCGAAAATTGATTTTTTGGACTGTACCAAAAATGATTCAAAATGTCAATTGGATCGTGCCTCATGTTGAATGACCACTTTTTAAACCCTCAGAGTGACCAAAATTGCCATTTTTACAGAGTTTTGCTTACTCAAAAGCTTCAATTTTGACCCGTTTCAGGCACAGAAATGACTTTAAGCACACTTATTTTAGTTGACAAAGTCATAATTCACATCCAACAGTCATTTACAGTCAAAAGATTAAATGTTAAAATTTCATCCATATTGACCATTTTGGGATCGTTCGACATGTCCGGAGTCATCGTTTTTCATCCGAAAATTGATTTTTTGGACAGTACCAAAAATCATTCAAAATGTCAATTGGATCGTGCCTCATGTTGAATAACCACTTTTTAAACCCTCACAGTGACCAAAATTGCCAATTTTACAGAGTTTTGCTTACTCAAAAGCTTCAATTTTGACCCATTTCAGGCACAGAAATGACTTTAAACACACTTATTTAAGTTGACAAAGTCATAATTCACATCCAACAGTCATTTACAGTCAAAAGATTAAATGTTAAAATTTCATCATTATAGACCATTTTGGGAACGTTCGACAGGTCCGGAGTCATCGTTTTTCATCCGAAAATTGATTTTTTGGATTGTACCAAAAATGATTCAAAATGTCAATTGGATCGTGCCTCATGTTGAATAACCACTTTTTAAACCCTCACAGTGACCAAAATTGCCATTTTAAAGAGTTTTGAATACTCAAAAGCTGCAATTTTGACCCCTTTGAGGCACAGAAATGACTTTAAACACACGTATTTTAGTTGACAAAGTCATAATTCACATCCAACAGTCATTTACAGTCAAAAGATTAAATGTTAAAATTTCGTCCATATTGACCATTTTGGGATCATTCGACATGTCAGGAGTCATCGTTTTTCATCCGAAAATTGATTTTTTGGACTGTACCAAAAATTATTCAAAATGTCAATTGGATCGTGCCTCATGTTGATTAACCACTTTTTAAACCCTCACAGTGACTAAAATTGCCAATTTTACAGAGTTATGCTTACTCAAAAACTTCAATTTTGACCCATTTCAGGCACAGAAATGACTTTAAACACACTTATTTTAGTTGACAAAGTCATAATTCACATCCAACAGTCATTTAGAGTCAAAAGATTAAATGTTAAAATTTCATCATTATAGACCATTTTGGGAACGTTCGACAGGTCCGGAGTCATCGTTTTTCATCCGAAAATTGATTTTTTGGATTGTACCAGAAATGATTCAAAATGTCAATTGGATCGTGCCTCATGTTGAATAACCACTTTTTAAACCCTCACAGTGACCAAAATTGCAATTTTTACAGAGTTTTGATTACTCAAAAGCTTTAATTTGGACCCCTTTGAGGCACAGAAATGACTTTAAACACACTTATTTTAGTTGACAAAGTCATAATTCACATCCAACAGTCATTTACAGTCAAAAGATTAAATGTTAAAGTTTCATCCATATTGACCATTTTGGGATCGTTCGACATGTCCGGAGTCATCGTTTTTCATCCGAAAATTGATTTTTTGGACTGTACCAAAGATCATTCAAAATGTCAATTGGATCGTGCCTCATGTTGAATAACCACTTTTTAAACCCTCACAGTGACCAAAATTGCCAATTTTACAGAGTTTTGCTTACTCAAAAGCTTCAATTTTGACCCATTTCAGGCACAGAAAAGACTTTAAACACACTTATTTTAGTTGACAAAGTCATAATTCACATCCAACAGTCATTTACAGTCAAAAGATTAAATGTTAAAATTTCGTCCATATTGACCATTTTGGGATCATTCGACATGTCAGGAGTCATCGTTTTTCATCCGAAAATTGATTTTTTGGACTGTACCAAAAATGATTCAAAATGTCAATTGGATCGTGCCTCATGTTGAATAACCACTTTTTAAACCCTCAGAGTGACCAAAATTGCCATTTTTACAGAGTTTTGCTTACTCAAAAGCTTCAATTTTGACCCGTTTCAGGCACAGAAATGATTTTAAACACACTTATTTTAGTTGACAAAGTCATAATTCACATCCAACAGTCATTTACAGTCAAAAGATTAAATGTTAAAATTTCATCCATATTGACCATTTTGGGATCGTTCGACATGTCCGGAGTCATCGTTTTTCATCCGAAAATTGATTTTTTGGACTGTACCAAAAATCATTCAAAATGTCAATTGGATCGTGCCTCATGTTGAATAACCACTTTTTAAACCCTCACAGTGACCAAAATTGCCAATTTTAAAGAGTTTTGCTAACTCAAAAGCTTCAATTTTGACCCATTTCAGGCACAGAAATGACTTTAAACACACTTATTTTAGTTGACAAAGTCATAATTCACATCCAACAATCATTTACAGTCAAAAGATTAAATGTTAAAATTTCGTCCATATTGACCATTTTGGGATCATTCGACATGTCAGGAGTCATCGTTTTTCATCCGAAAATTGATTTTTTGGACTGTACCAAAAATGATTCAAAATGTCAATTGGATCGTGCCTCATGTTGAATAACCACTTTTTAAACCCTCACAGTGACCAAAATTGCCATTTTTACAGAGTTTTGATTACTCAAAAGCTTCAATTTTGACCCCTTTGAGGCACAGAAATGACTTTAAACACACTTATTTTAGTTGACAAAGTCATAATTCACATCCAACAGTCATTTACAGTCAAAAGATTAAATGTTAAAATTTCATCATTATAGACCATTTTGGGAACGTTCGACAGGTCCGGAGTCATCGTTTTTCATCCGAAAATTGATTTTTTGGATTGTACCAAAAATGATTCAAAATGTCAATTGGATCGTGCCTCATGTTGAATAACCACTTTTTAAACCCTCACAGTGACCAAAATTGCCATTTTAAAGAGTTTTGAATACTCAAAAGCTGCAATTTTGACCCCTTTGAGGCACAGAAATGACTTTAAACACACGTATTTTAGTTGACAAAGTCATAATTCACATCCAACAGTCATTTACAGTCAAAAGATTAAATGTTAAAATTTCATCCATATTGACCATTTTGGGATCGTTCGACATGTCCGGAGTCATCGTTTTTCATCCGAAAATTGATTTTTTGGACTGTACCAAAAATGATTCAAAATGTCAGTTGGATCGTGCCTCATGTTGAATAACCACTTTTTAAACCCTCAGAGTGACCAAAATTGCCATTTTTACAGAGTTTTGCTTACTCAAAAGCTTCAATTTTGACCTGTTTCAGGCACAGAAATGACTTTAAACACACCAATTTTAGTTGACAAAGTCATAATTCACATCCAACAGTCATTTACAGTCAAAAGATTAAATGTTAAAATTTCATCCATATTGACCATTTTGGGATCGTTCGGCATGTCCGGAGTCATCGTTTTTCATCCGAAAATTGATTTTTTGGACTGTACCAGAAATGATTCAAAATGTCAATTGGATCGTGCCTCATGTTGAATAACCACTTTTTAAACCCTCACAGTGACCAAAATTGCCATTTTTACAGAGTTTTGATTACTCAAAAGCTTCAATTTTGACCCATTTCAGGCACAGAAATGACTTTAAACACACTTATTTTAGTTGACAAAGTCATAATTCACATCCAACAGTCATTTACAGTCAAAAGATTAAATGTTAAAATTTCATCATTATAGACCATTTTGGGAACGTTCGACAGGTCCGGAGTCATCGTTTTTCATCCGAAAATTGATTTTTTGGATTGTACCAAAAATGATTCAAAATGTCAATTGGATCGTGCCTCATGTTGAATAACCACTTTTTAAACCCTCACAGTGACCAAAATTGCCATTTTAAAGAGTTTTGAATACTCAAAAGCTGCAATTTTGACCCCTTTGAGGCACAGAAATGACTTTAAACACACGTATTTTAGTTGACAAAGTCATAATTCACATCCAACAGTCATTTACAGTCAAAAGATTAAATGTTAAAATTTCATCCATATTGACCATTTTGGGATCGTTCGACATGTCCGGAGTCATCGTTTTTCATCCGAAAATTGATTTTTTGGACAGTACCAAAAATCATTCAAAATGTCAATTGGATCGTGCCTCATGTTGAATAACCACTTTTTAAACCCTCACAGTGACCAAAATTGCCATTTTAAAGAGTTTTGAATACTCAAAAGCTTCAATTTTGACCCCTTTGAGGCACAGAAATGACTTTAAACACACGTATTTTAGTTGACAAAGTCATAATTCACATCCAACAGTCATTTACAGTCAAAAGATTAAATGTTAAAATTTCATCCATATTGACCATTTTGGGATCGTTCGACATGTCCGGAGTCATCGTTTTTCATCCGAAAATTGATTTTTTGGACAGTACCAAAAATCATTCAAAATGTCAATTGGATCGTGCCTCATGTTGAATGACCACTTTTTAAACCCTCACAGTGACCAAAATTGCCATTTTTACAGAGTTTTGATTACTCAAAAGCTTTAATTTTGACCCCTTTGAGGCACAGAAATGACTTTAAACACACTTATTTTAGTTGACAAAGTCATAATTCACATCCAACAGTCATTTACAGTCAAAAGATTAAATGTCAAAATTTCGTCCATATTGACCATTTTGGGATCATTTGACATGTCAGGAGTCATCGTTTTTCATCCGAAAATTGATTTTTTGGACTGTACCAAAAATGATTCAAAATGTCAATTGGAATGTGCCTCATTTTGAATAACCACTTTTTAAACCCTCACAGTGACCAAAATTGCCAATTTTACAGAGTTTTGCTTACTCAAAAGCTTCAATTTTGACCCATTTCAGGCACAGAAATGACTTTAAACACACTTATTTTAGTTGACAAAGTCATAATTCACATCCAACAGTCATTTACAGTCAAAAGATTAAATGTTAAAATTTCATCCATATTGACCATTTTGGGATCGTTTGACATGTCCGGAGTCATCGTTTTTCATCCGAAAATTGATTTTTTGGACTGTACCAAAAATGATTCAAAATGTCAATTGGATCGTGCCTCATGTTGAATGACCACTTTTTAAACCCTCAGAGTGACCAAAATTGCCATTTTTACAGAGTTTTGCTTACTCAAAAGCTTCAATTTTGACCCGTTTCAGGCACAGAAATGACTTTAAGCACACTTATTTTAGTTGACAAAGTCATAATTCACATCCAACAGTCATTTACAGTCAAAAGATTAAATGTTAAAATTTCATCCATATTGACCATTTTGGGATCGTTCGACATGTCCGGAGTCATCGTTTTTCATCCGAAAATTGATTTTTTGGACAGTACCAAAAATCATTCAAAATGTCAATTGGATCGTGCCTCATGTTGAATAACCACTTTTTAAACCCTCACAGTGACCAAAATTGCCAATTTTACAGAGTTTTGCTTACTCAAAAGCTTCAATTTTGACCCATTTCAGGCACAGAAATGACTTTAAACACACTTATTTAAGTTGACAAAGTCATAATTCACATCCAACAGTCATTTACAGTCAAAAGATTAAATGTTAAAATTTCATCATTATAGACCATTTTGGGAACGTTCGACAGGTCCGGAGTCATCGTTTTTCATCCGAAAATTGATTTTTTGGATTGTACCAAAAATGATTCAAAATGTCAATTGGATCGTGCCTCATGTTGAATAACCACTTTTTAAACCCTCACAGTGACCAAAATTGCCATTTTAAAGAGTTTTGAATACTCAAAAGCTGCAATTTTGACCCCTTTGAGGCACAGAAATGACTTTAAACACACGTATTTTAGTTGACAAAGTCATAATTCACATCCAACAGTCATTTACAGTCAAAAGATTAAATGTTAAAATTTCGTCCATATTGACCATTTTGGGATCATTCGACATGTCAGGAGTCATCGTTTTTCATCCGAAAATTGATTTTTTGGACTGTACCAAAAATTATTCAAAATGTCAATTGGATCGTGCCTCATGTTGATTAACCACTTTTTAAACCCTCACAGTGACTAAAATTGCCAATTTTACAGAGTTATGCTTACTCAAAAACTTCAATTTTGACCCATTTCAGGCACAGAAATGACTTTAAACACACTTATTTTAGTTGACAAAGTCATAATTCACATCCAACAGTCATTTAGAGTCAAAAGATTAAATGTTAAAATTTCATCATTATAGACCATTTTGGGAACGTTCGACAGGTCCGGAGTCATCGTTTTTCATCCGAAAATTGATTTTTTGGATTGTACCAGAAATGATTCAAAATGTCAATTGGATCGTGCCTCATGTTGAATAACCACTTTTTAAACCCTCACAGTGACCAAAATTGCAATTTTTACAGAGTTTTGATTACTCAAAAGCTTTAATTTGGACCCCTTTGAGGCACAGAAATGACTTTAAACACACTTATTTTAGTTGACAAAGTCATAATTCACATCCAACAGTCATTTACAGTCAAAAGATTAAATGTTAAAATTTCATCATTATAGACCATTTTGGGAACGTTCGACAGGTCCGGAGTCATCGTTTTTCATCTGAAAATTGATTTTTGGGATTGTACCAAAAATGATTCAAAATGTCAATTGGATCGTGCCTCATGTTGAATAACCACTTTTTAAACCCTCACAGTGACCAAAATTGCCATTTTTACAGAGTTTTGATTACTCAAAAGCTTCAATTTTGACCCCTTTGAGGCACAGAAATGACTTTAAACACACTTAATTTAGTTGACAAAGTCATAATTCACATCCAACAGTCATTTACAGTCAAAAGATTAAATGTTAAAATTTCATCCATATTGACCATTTTGGGATCGTTCGGCATGTCCGGAGTCATCGTTTTTCATCCGAAAATTGATTTTTTGGACTGTACCAAAAATGATTCAAAATGTCAATTGGATCGTGCCTCATGTTGAATAACCACTTTTTAAACCCTCACAGTGACCAAAATTGCCATTTTTACAGAGTTTTGATTACTCAAAAGCTTCAATTTCGACCCCTTGAGGCACAGAAATGACTTTAAACACACTTATTTTAGTTGACAAAGTCATAATTCACATCCAACAGTCATTTACAGTCAAAAGATTAAATGTTAAAATTTCATCATTATAGACCATTTTGGGAACGTTCGACAGGTCCGGAGTCATCGTTTTTCATCCGAAAATTGATTTTTTGGATTGTACCAAAAATGATTCAAAATGTCAATTGGATCGTGCCTCATGTTGAATAACCACTTTTTAAACCCTCACAGTGACCAAAATTGCAATTTTAAAGAGTTTTGAATACTCAAAAGCTGCAATTTTGACCCCTTTGAGGCACAGAAATGACTTTAAACACACGTATTTTAGTTGACAAAGTCATAATTCACATCCAACAGTCATTTACAGTCAAAAGATTAAATGTTAAAATTTCATCCATATTGACCATTTTGGGATCGTTCGACATGTCCGGAGTCATCGTTTTTCATCCGAAAATTGATTTTTTGGACTGTACCAAAAATGATTCAAAATGGCAATTGGAACGTGCCTCATGTTAAATAACCACTTTTTAAACTCTCACAGTGACCAAAATTGCCATTTTTACAGAGTTTTGATTACTCAAAAGCTTTAATTTTGACCCCTTTGAAGCACAGAAATGACTTTAAACACACTTATTTTAGTTGACAAAGTCATAATTCACATCCAACAGTCATTTACAGTCAAAAGATTAAATGTTAAAATTTCATCCATATTGACCATTTTGGGATCGTTCGGCATGTCCGGAGTCATCGTTTTTCATCCAAAAATTGATTTTTTGGACTGTACCAAAAATGATTCAAAATGTCAATTGGATCGTGCCTCATGTTGAATAACCACTTTTTAAACCCTCACAGTGACCAAAATTGCCATTTTTACAGAGTTTTGATTACTCAAAAGCTTCAATTTTGACCCCTTTGAGGCACAGAAATGACTTTAAACACACTTATTTTAGTTGACAAAGTCATAATTCACATCCAACAGTCATTTACAGTCAAAAGATTAAATGTTAAAATTTCATCATTATAGACCATTTTGGGAACGTTCGACAGGTCCGGAGTCATCGTTTTTCATCCGAAAATTGATTTTTTGGATTGTACCAAAAATGATTCAAAATGTCAATTGGATCGTGCCTCATGTTGAATAACCACTTTTTAAACCCTCACAGTGACCAAAATTGCCATTTTAAAGAGTTTTGAATACTCAAAAGCTGCAATTTTGACCCCTTTGAGGCACAGAAATGACTTTAAACACACGTATTTTAGTTGACAAAGTCATAATTCACATCCAACAGTCATTTACAGTCAAAAGATTAAATGTTAAAATTTCATCCATATTGACCATTTTGGGATCGTTCGACATGTCCGGAGTCATCGTTTTTCATCCGAAAATTGATTTTTTGGACTGTACCAAAAATGATTCAAAATGGCAATTGGAACGTGCCTCATGTTAAATAACCACTTTTTAAACTCTCACAGTGACCAAAATTGCCATTTTTACAGAGTTTTGATTACTCAAAAGCTTTAATTTTGACCCCTTTGAAGCACAGAAATGACTTTAAACACACTTATTTTAGTTGACAAAGTCATAATTCACATCCAACAGTCATTTACAGTCAAAAGATTAAATGTTAAAATTTCATCCATATTGACCATTTTGGGATCGTTCGGCATGTCCGGAGTCATCGTTTTTCATCCAAAAATTGATTTTTTGGACTGTACCAAAAATGATTCAAAATGTCAATTGGATCGTGCCTCATGTTGAATAACCACTTTTTAAACCCTCACAGTGACCAAAATTGCCATTTTTACAGAGTTTTGATTACTCAAAAGCTTCAATTTTGACCCCTTTGAGGCACAGAAATGACTTTAAACACACTTATTTTAGTTGACAAAGTCATAATTCACATCCAACAGTCATTTACAGTCAAAAGATTAAATGTTAAAATTTCATCATTATAGACCATTTTGGGAACGTTCGACAGGTCCGGAGTCATCGTTTTTCATCCGAAAATTGATTTTTTGGATTGTACCAAAAATGATTCAAAATGTCAATTGGATCGTGCCTCATGTTGAATAACCACTTTTTAAACCCTCACAGTGACCAAAATTGCCATTTTAAAGAGTTTTGAATACTCAAAAGCTGCAATTTCGACCCCTTTGAGGCACAGAAATGACTTTAAACACACGTATTTTAGTTGACAAAGTCATAATTCACATCCAACAGTCATTTACAGTCAAAAGATTAAATGTTAAAATTTCATCCATATTGACCATTTTGGGATCGTTCGACATGTCCGGAGTCATCGTTTTTCATCCGAAAATTGATTGTTTGGACAGTACCAAAAATCATTCAAAATGTCAATTGGATCGTGCCTCATGTTGAATAACCACTTTTTAAACCCTCACAGTGACCAAAATTGCCAATTTTAAAGAGTTTTGCTTACTCAAAAGCTTCAATTTTGACCCATTTCAGGCACGGAAATGACTTTAAACACACTTATTTTAGTTGACAAAGTCATAATTCACATCCAACAGTCATTTACAGTCAAAAGATTAAATGTTAAAATTTCGTCCATATTGACCATTTTGGGATCATTCGACATGTCAGGAGTCATCGTTTTTCATCCGAAAATTGATTTTTTGGACTGTACCAAAAATTATTCAAAATGTCAATTGGATCGTGCCTCATGTTGATTAACCACTTTTTAAACCCTCACAGTGACTAAAATTGCCAATTTTACAGAGTTATGCTTACTCAAAAACTTCAATTTTGACCCATTTCAGGCACAGAAATGACTTTAAACACACTTATTTTAGTTGACAAAGTCATAATTCACATCCAACAGTCATTTAGAGTCAAAAGATTAAATGTTAAAATTTCATCATTATAGACCATTTTGGGAACGTTCGACAGGTCCGGAGTCATCGTTTTTCATCCGAAAATTGATTTTTTGGATTGTACCAAAAATGATTCAAAATGTCAATTGGATCGTGCCTCATGTTGAATAACCACTTTTTAAACCCTCACAGTGACCAAAATTGCCATTTTAAAGAGTTTTGAATACTCAAAAGCTGCAATTTTGACCCCTTTGAGGCACAGAAATGACTTTAAACACACGTATTTTAGTTGACAAAGTCATAATTCACATCCAACAGTCATTTACAGTCAAAAGATTAAATGTTAAAATTTCGTCCATATTGACCATTTTGGGATCATTCGACATGTCAGGAGTCATCGTTTTTCATCCGAAAATTGATTTTTTGGACTGTACCAAAAATTATTCAAAATGTCAATTGGATCGTGCCTCATGTTGATTAACCACTTTTTAAACCCTCACAGTGACTAAAATTGCCAATTTTACAGAGTTATGCTTACTCAAAAACTTCAATTTTGACCCATTTCAGGCACAGAAATGACTTTAAACACACTTATTTTAGTTGACAAAGTCATAATTCACATCCAACAGTCATTTAGAGTCAAAAGATTAAATGTTAAAATTTCATCATTATAGACCATTTTGGGAACGTTCGACAGGTCCGGAGTCATCGTTTTTCATCCGAAAATTGATTTTTTGGATTGTACCAGAAATGATTCAAAATGTCAATTGGATCGTGCCTCATGTTGAATAACCACTTTTTAAACCCTCACAGTGACCAAAATTGCAATTTTTACAGAGTTTTGATTACTCAAAAGCTTTAATTTGGACCCCTTTGAGGCACAGAAATGACTTTAAACACACTTATTTTAGTTGACAAAGTCATAATTCACATCCAACAGTCATTTACAGTCAAAAGATTAAATGTTAAAATTTCATCATTATAGACCATTTTGGGAACGTTCGACAGGTCCGGAGTCATCGTTTTTCATCCGAAAATTGATTTTTGGGATTGTACCAAAAATGATTCAAAATGTCAATTGGATCGTGCCTCATGTTGAATAACCACTTTTTAAACCCTCACAGTGACCAAAATTGCCATTTTTACAGAGTTTTGATTACTCAAAAGCTTCAATTTTGACCCCTTTGAGGCACAGAAATGACTTTAAACACACTTAATTTAGTTGACAAAGTCATAATTCACATCCAACAGTCATTTACAGTCAAAAGATTAAATGTTAAAATTTCATCCATATTGACCATTTTGGGATCGTTCGGCATGTCCGGAGTCATCGTTTTTCATCCGAAAATTGATTTTTTGGACTGTACCAAAAATGATTCAAAATGTCAATTGGATCGTGCCTCATGTTGAATAACCACTTTTTAAACCCTCACAGTGACCAAAATTGCCATTTTTACAGAGTTTTGATTACTCAAAAGCTTCAATTTCGACCCCTTGAGGCACAGAAATGACTTTAAACACACTTATTTTAGTTGACA